>NW_028258562.1:280000-292500 GCF_982586985.1 Callionymus lyra
TGCGCTCGTGACATCAAAAAGACCACTTTTTGAGGAGCAGTCACACTCGGAAAAAATTTCTTTCGTCAGGCAAAAGAACCAGAGTTCTCCGCGGCCATCCACTCCAACCTTGTCCGACTTTGAGGCACCAGGCTCGGCCACCCTCCGAGCCTTTTCCTTCCCTCTCCTGTTATGGTGCCTCCCTATTAACCTCTAGGTGGTTGCGCTCGTGACATCAAAAAGACCACTTTTTGCAGAGCAGTCACACTCGGAAAAAATTTCTTTCGTCAGGCAAAAGAACCAGAGTTCTCCGCGGCCATCCACTCCAACCTTGTCCGACTTTGAGGCACCAGGCTCGGCCACCCTCCGAGCCCTTTCCTTCCCTCTCCTGTTATGGTGCCTCCCTATTAACCTCTAGGTGGTTGCGCTCGTGACATCAAAAAGACCACTTTTTGAGGAGCAGTCACACTCGGAAAAAATTTCTTTCGTCAGGCAAAAGAACCAGAGTTCTCCGCGGCCATCCACTCCAACCTTGTCCGACTTTGAGGCACCAGGCTCGGCCACCCTCCGAGCCTTTTCCTTCCCTCTCCTGTTATGGTGCCTCCCTATTAACCTCTAGGTGGTTGCGCTCGTGACATCAAAAAGACCACTTTTTGCAGAGCAGTCACACTCGGAAAAAATTTCTTTCGTCAGGCAAAAGAACCAGAGTTCTCCGCGGCCATCCACTCCGACCTTGTCCGATTTTGAGGCACCAGGCTCGGCCACCCTCCGAGCCCTTTCCTTCCCTCTCCTGTTATGGTGCCTCCCTATTAACCTCTAGGTGGTTGCGCTCGTGACATCAAAAAGACCACTTTTTGAGGAGCAGTCACACTCGGAAAAAATTTCTTTCGTCTGGCAAAAGAACCAGAGTTCTCCGCGGCCATCCACTCCAACCTTGTCCGATTTTGAGGCACCAGGCTCGGCCACCCTCCGAGCCTTTTCACTCCCTCTCCTGTTATGGTGCCTCCCTATTAACCTCTAGGTGGTTGCGCTCGTGACATCAAAAAGACCACTTTTTGAGGAGCAGTCACACTCGGAAAAAATTTCTTTCGTCTGGCAAAAGAACCAGAGTTCTCCGCGGCCATCCACTCCAACCTTGTCCGACTTTGAGGCACCAGGCTCGGCCACCCTCCGAGCCTTTTCACTCCCTCTCCTGTTATGGTGCCTCCCTATTAACCTCTAGGTGGTTGCGCTCGTGACATCAAAAAGACCACTTTTTGCAGAGCAGTCACACTCGGAAAAAATTTCTTTCGTCAGGCAAAAGAACCAGAGTTCTCCGCGGTCATCCACTCCAACCTTGTCCGATTTTGAGGCACCAGGCTCGGCCACCCTCCGAGCCTTTTCACTCCCTCTCCTGTTATGGTGCCTCCCTATTAACCTCTAGGTGGTTGCGCTCGTGACATCAAAAAGACCACTTTTTGCAGAGCAGTCACACTCGGAAAAAATTTCTTTCGTCAGGCAAAAGAACCAGAGTTTTCAGCGGTCATCCACTCCAACCTTGTCCGATTTTGAGGCACCAGGCTCGGCCACCCTCCGAGCCTTTTCACTCCCTCTCCTGTTATGGTGCCTCCCTATTAACCTCTAGGTGGTTGCGCTCGTGACATCAAAAAGACCACTTTTTGCAGAGCAGTCACACTCGGAAAAAAATTTCTTTCGTCTGGCAAAAGAACCAGAGTTTTCAGCGGTCATCCACTCCAACCTTGTCCGATTTTGAGGCACCAGGCTCGGCCACCCTCCGAGCCTTTTCACTCCCTCTCCTGTTATGGTGCCTCCCTATTAACCTCTAGGTGGTTGCGCTCGTGACATCAAAAAGACCACTTTTTGCAGAGCAGTCACACTCGGAAAAAATTTCTTTCGTCTGGCAAAAGAACCAGAGTTTTCAGCGGTCATCCACTCCAACCTTGTCCGACTTTGAGGCACCAGGCTCGGCCACCCTCCGAGCCTTTTCACTCCCTCTCCTGTTATGGTGCCTCCCTATTAACCTCTAGGTGGTTGCGCTCGTGACATCAAAAAGACCACTTTTTGAGGAGCAGTCACACTCGGAAAAAATTTCTTTCGTCTGGCAAAAGAACCAGAGTTTTCAGCGGTCATCCACTCCAACCTTGTCCGATTTTGAGGCACCAGGCTCGGCCACCCTCCGAGCCTTTTCACTCCCTCTCCTGTTATGGTGCCTCCCTATTAACCTCTAGGTGGTTGCGCTCGTGACATCAAAAAGACCACTTTTTGCAGAGCAGTCACACTCGGGAAAAATTTCTTTCGTCTGGCAAAAGAACCAGAGTTTTCAGCGGTCATCCACTCCAACCTTGTCCGATTTTGAGGCACCAGGCTCGGCCACCCTCCGAGCCTTTTCACTCCCTCTCCTGTTATGGTGCCTCCCTATTAACCTCTAGGTGGTTGCGCTCGTGACATCAAAAAGACCACTTTTTTCAGAGCAGTCACACTCGGGAAAAATTTCTTTCGTCTGGCAAAAGAACCAGAGTTATCAGCGGTCATCCACTCCAACCTTGTCCGACGTTGAGGCACCGATGTCGGCCAAGTTCTGAGCGTTCCACCACCGAATGCCACTGGTCCTCAACACAGCGGACTTCCAATCCAACCTTGTCCGACTTTGAGGCACCGAAGTCGGCCTCAGCCCGAGCCTTCCCCCGCCGACCTCACTGGAGCCCGCCATCCAGGGACCGGCGGAGGTCGCCCGCATGACCGCGGCAAAGTGTCTCAAAGTCGGGCACGACCGCTCGAGTCACCCGCCAACCCGGTCCGGGGCACCTCCAGGGACCGGCGGAGGTCGCCCGCATGACCGCGGCAAAGTGTCTCAAAGTCGGGCATGACCGCTCGAGTCACCCGCCAACCCGGTCCGGGGCACCTCCAGGGACCGGCGGAGGACGCCCGCATGACCGCGACAAAGTGTCTCAAAGTCGGGCACGACCGCTCGAGTCACCCGCCAACCCGGTCCGGGGCACCTCCAGGGACCGGCGGAGGACGCCCGCATGACCGCGACAAAGTGTCTCAAAGTCGGGCATGACCGCTCGAGTCACCCGCCAACCCGGTCCGGGGCACCTCCAGGGACCGGCGGAGGACGCCCGCATGACCGCGACAAAGTGTCTCAAAGTCGGGCATGACCGCTCGAGTCACCCGCCAACCCGGTCCGGGGCACCTCCAGGGACCGGCGGAGGACGCCCGCATGACCGCGACAAAGTGTCTCAAAGTCGGGCACGACCGCTCGAGTCACCCGCCAACCCGGTCCGGGGCACCTCCAGGGACCGGCGGAGGACGCCCGCATGACCGCGACAAAGTGTCTCAAAGTCGGGCACGACCGTTCGAGTCACCCGCCAACCCGGTCCGGGGAACCTCCGGGGACCGGCGGAGGTCGCTCGCATGACCGCGACAAAGTGTCTCAAAGTCGGGCACGACCGCTCGAGTCACCCGCCAACCCGGTCCGGGGCACCTCCAGGGACCGGCGGAGGACGCCCGCATGACCGCGACAAAGTGTCTCAAAGTCGGGCATGACCGTTCGAGTCACCCGCCAACCCGGTCCGGGGCACCTCCAGGGACCGGCGGAGGAGGCCCGCATGACCGCGACAAAGTGTCTCAAAGTCGGGCATGACCGCTCGAGTCACCCGCCAACCCGGTCCGGGGCACCTCCGGGGACCGGCGGAGGACGCCCGCATGACCGCGACAAAGTGTCTCAAAGTCGGGCACGACCGCTCGAGTCACCCGCCAACCCGGTCCGGGGCACCTCCAGGGACCGGCGGAGGACGCCCGCATGACCGCGACAAAGTGTCTCAAAGTCGGGCACGACCGCTCGAGTCACCCGCCAACCCGGTCCGGGGCACCTCCAGGGACCGGCGGAGGACGCCCGCATGACCGCGACAAAGTGTCTCAAAGTCGGGCATGACCGCTCGAGTCACCCGCCAACCCGGTCCGGGGCACCTCCGGGGACCGGCGGAGGACGCCCGCATGACCGCGACAAAGTGTCTCAAAGTCGGGCACGACCGCTCGAGTCACCCGCCAACCCGGTCCGGGGCACCTCCGGGGAGCAGTGGAGGTCGCTCGCATGACCGCGACAAAGTGTCTCAAAGTCGGGCATGACCGCTCGAGTCGCCCGCCATCCCGGTCCGGAGCTCAACACTTTGTCGTTTTTTCCACTCCCTCCCCATTAACCTCTAGGTGGTTGCGCTCGTGACATCAAAAAGACCACTTTTTGCAGAGCAGTCACACTCGGAAAAAATTCGTTTCGTCTGGCAAAAGAACCAGAGTTCTCAGCGGGCTTCCAGTCCAACCTTGTCCGATTTTGAGGCACCAGGCTCGGCCACAGTCCGAGCCCATTCACTCCCTCCCCTGTTGTACTCGCTCCCTATTAACCTCTAGGTGGTTGCGCTCGTGACATCAAAAAGACCACTTTTTGAGGAGCAGTCACACTTAGGAAAAATCCGTTTGCGCTCACACCATCCCTCCCCATTAACCTCTAGGTGGTTGCGCTCGTGACATCAAAAAGACCACTTTTTGAGGAGCAGTCACACTTAGGAAAAATCCGTTTGCGCTCACACCATCCCTCCCCATTAACCTCTAGGTGGTTGCGCTCGTGACATCAAAAAGACCACTTTTTGAGGAGCAGTCAGACACCGAGGTTTTCTGGATTTATGTCCGTTTTCCTGGTTCTCTGACTCGGGCACCTTGTGACCGACATCCCCCCCTTCCCTGGTTCTATTTTGCCGATACTTTGGTGAGTTTTCTACCCGCAAACCAAGCCCCCCAAGCCCGCCGCCTGGTGGGGGAGCATGCCGCCTGGCCCGGTTCTATTTTAGGTCACTTTGGTGAGTTTTCTACCCGCAAACCAAGCCCCCCAAGCCCGCCGCCTGGTGGGGGAAGAGGCCCCCTGGTCCCGGTTCTATTTTAGGACACTTTGGTGAGTTTTCTACCCGCAAACCAAGCCCCCCAAGCCCGCCGCCTGGTGGGGGAAGATGCCCCCTGGTCCCGGTTCTATTTTAGGACACTTTGGTGAGTTTTCTACCCGCAAACCAAGCCCCCCAAGCCCGCCGCCTGGTGGGGGAAGATGCCCCCTGGTCCCGGTTCTATTTTAGGACACTTTGGTGAGTTTTCTACCCGCAAACCAAGCCCCCCAAGCCCGCCGCCTGGTGGGGGAACATGCCCCCTGGTCCCGGTTCTATTTTAGGACACTTTGGTGAGTTTTCTACCCGCAAACCAAGCCCCCCAAGCCCGCCGCCTGGTGGGGGAACATGCCGCCTAGCCCGGTTCTATTTTAGGTCACTTTGGTGAGTTTTCTACCCGCAAACCAAGCCCCCCAAGCCCGCCGCCTGGTGGGGGAAGAGGCCCCCTGGTCCCGGTTCTATTTTAGGACACTTTGGTGAGTTTTCTACCCGCAAACCAAGCCCCCCAAGCCCGCCGCCTGGTGGGGGAACATGCCCCCTGGTCCTGGTTCTATTTTAGGACACTTTGGTGAGTTTTCTACCCGCAAACCAAGCCCCCCAAGCCCGCCGCCTGGTGGGGGAGCATGCCCCCTGGTCCCGGTTCTATTTTAGGACACTTTGGTGAGTTTTCTACCCGGAAACCAAGCCCCCCAAGCCCGCCACCTGGTGGGGGAAGAGGCCCCCTGGTCCCGGTTCTATTTTAGGACACTTTGGTGAGTTTTCTACCCACACTGCAGGTCCCCAAATGCCGCCATCTGGTGGGGGAACATGCCGCCTGCACCGGTTCTATTTTAAGTCACTTTGGTGAGTTTTCTGCCCACACTACGGGTCCCCAAATGCCGCCATCTGGTGGGGGAACATGCCGCCTGCACCGGTTCTATTTTAAGTCACTTTGGTGCGTTTTCTGCCCACACTACGGCTCCCCAAATGCCGCCATCTGGTGGGGGAACATGCCGCCTGCACCGGTTCTATTTTAAGTCACTTTGGTGAGTTTTCTGCCCACACTACGGGTCCCCAAATGCCGCCATCTGGTGGGGGAACATGCCGCCTGCACCGGTTCTATTTTAAGTCACTTTGGTGAGTTTTCTGCCCACACTACGGCTCCCCAAATGCCGCCATCTGGTGGGGGAACATGCCGCCTGCACCGGTTCTATTTTAAGTCACTTTGGTGAGTTTTCTGCCCACACTACGGCTCCCCAAATGCCGCCATCTGGTGGGGGAACATGCCGCCTGCACCGGTTCTATTTTAAGTCACTTTGGTGAGTTTTCTACCCACACTACGGGTCCCCAAATGCCGCCATCTGGTGGGGGAACATGCCGCCTGCACCGGTTCTATTTTAAGTCACTTTGGTGAGTTTTCTACCCACACTACGGGTCCCCAAATGCCGCCATCTGGTGGGGGAACATGCCGCCTGCACCGGTTCTATTTTAAGTCACTTTGGTGAGTTTTCTGCCCACACTACGGGTCCCCAAATGCCGCCATCTGGTGGGGGAACATGCCGCCTGCACCGGTTCTATTTTAAGTCACTTTGGTGAGTTTTCTGCCCACACTACGGGTCCCCAAATGCCGCCACCTGGTGGGGGAACTGCCGCCTAGTCCCGGTTCTATTTTAGGTCACTTTTCTCACTTTCTGACCCACAAATAATGCCCCAAATGCCGCCGCCTGGTGGGGGGAACTGCCGCCTAGTCCCGGTTCTATTTTAGGTCACTTTTCTCACTTTCTGACCCACAAATAATGCCCCAAATGCCGCCGCCTGGTGGGGGGAACTGCCGCCTAGTCCCGGTTCTATTTTAGGTCACTTTTCTCACTTTCTGACCCACAAATAATGCCCCAAATGCCGCCGCCTGGTGGGGGGAACTGCCGCCTAGTCCCGGTTCTATTTTAGGTCACTTTTCTCACTTTCTGACCCACAAATAATGCCCCAAATGCCGCCGCCTGGTGGGGGGAACTGCCGCCTAGTCCCGGTTCTATTTTAGGTCACTTTTCTCACTTTCTGACCCACAAATAATGCCCCAAATGCCGCCGCCTGGTGGGGGGAACTGCCGCCTAGTCCCGGTTCTATTTTAGGTCACTTTTCTCACTTTCTGACCCACAAATAATGCCCCAAATGCCGCCGCCTGGTGGGGGGAACTGCCGCCTAGTCCCGGTTCTATTTTAGGTCACTTTTCTCACTTTCTGACCCACAAATAATGCCCCAAATGCCGCCGCCTGGTGGGGGGAACTGCCGCCTAGTCCCGGTTCTATTTTAGGTCACTTTTCTCACTTTCTGACCCACAAATAATGCCCCAAATGCCGCCGCCTGGTGGGGGGAACTGCCGCCTAGTCCCGGTTCTATTTTAGGTCACTTTTCTCACTTTCTGACCCACAAATAATGCCCCAAATGCCGCCGCCTGGTGGGGGGAACTGCCGCCTAGTCCCGGTTCTATTTTAGGTCACTTTTCTCACTTTCTGACCCACAAATAATGCCCCAAATGCCGCCGCCTGGTGGGGGGAACTGCCGCCTAGTCCCGGTTCTATTTTAGGTCACTTTTCTCACTTTCTGACCCACAAATAATGCCCCAAATGCCGCCGCCTGGTGGGGGGAACTGCCGCCTAGTCCCGGTTCTATTTTAGGTCACTTTTCTCACTTTCTGACCCACAAATAATGCCCCAAATGCCGCCGCCTGGTGGGGGGAACTGCCGCCTAGTCCCGGTTCTATTTTAGGTCACTTTTCTCACTTTCTGACCCACAAATAATGCCCCAAATGCCGCCGCCTGGTGGGGGGAACTGCCGCCTAGTCCCGGTTCTATTTTAGGTCACTTTTCTCACTTTCTTACCCACAAATAATGCCCCAAATGCCGCCGCCTGGTGGGGGGAACTGCCGCCTAGTCCCGGTTCTATTTTAGGTCACTTTTCTCACTTTTCTACCCACAAATAATGGCAAAAAAAAATGCTTACAGCACCCAGTATTCCCAGGCGGTCTCCCATCCAAGTACTAACTGGGCCCGACCCTGCTTGGCTTCCGAGATCAGACGAGATCGGGCTCATTCAGGGTGGTGTGGCCGTAAGCGAGGGAAGCGCTTGTGAAATGCCCCAAAGTGTTGAAAATGTTCCCCAGGCCCCTGGTTCCCCATCCCCGCAGGAGGAGGCTCCCCAGGCCCCCTGGTTCCCCATCCCCGCAGGAGGAGGCTCCCCAGGCCCCCTGGTGCAGGAGGAGGCTCCCCAGGCCCCTGGTTCCCCATCCCCGCAGGAGGAGGCTCCCCAGGCCCCCTGGTTCCCCATCCCCGCAGGAGGAGGCTCCCCAGGCCCCATGGTTCCCCATCACCGCAGGAGGAGGCTCCCCAGGCCCCCTGGTTCCCCATCCCCGCAGGAGGAGGCTCCCCAGGCCCCCTGGTGCAGGAGGAGGCTCCCCAGGCCCCCTGGTTCCCCATCCCCGCAGGAGGAGGCTCCCCAGGCCCCCTGGTTCTCCATGCCCGCAGGAGGAGGCTCCCCAGGCCCCTGGTTCCCCATCCCCGCAGGAGGAGGCTCCCCAGGCCCCCTGGTTCTCCATGCCCGCAGGAGGAGGCTCCCCAGGCCCCCTGGTTCTCCATCCCCGCAGGAGGAGGCTCCCCAGGCCCCCTGGTTCTCCATCCCCGCAGGAGGAGGCTCCCCAGGCCCCCATGTTCTCCATGCCCGCAGGAGGAGGCTCCCCAGGCCCCTTGGTTCTCCATCCCCGCAGGAGTAGGCTCCCCAGGCGCCCTGGTTCTCCATCCCCGCAGGAGGAGGCTCCCCAGGCCCCCTGGTTCTCCATCCCCGCAGGAGGAGGCTCCCCAGGCCCCATGGTTCCCCATCACCGCAGGAGGAGGCTCCCCAGGCCCCCTGGTTCCCCATCCCCGCAGGAGGAGGCTCCCCAGGCCCCCTGGTTCTCCATCCCCGCAGGAGGAGGCTCCCCAGGCCCCCATGTTCTCCATGCCCGCAGGAGGAGGCTCCCCAGGCCCCTTGGTTCTCCATCCCCGCAGGAGGAGGCTCCCCAGGCCCCTGGTTCTCCATCCCCGCAGGAGGAGGCTCCCCAGGCGCCCTGGTTCTCCATCCCCGCAGGAGGAGGCTCCCCAGGCCCCCTGGTTCTCCATGCCCGCAGGAGGAGGCTCCCCAGGCCCCCTGGTTCTCCATCCCCGCAGGAGGAGGCTCCCCAGGCCCCCTGGTTCCCCATCCCCGCAGGAGGAGGCTCCCCAGGCCCCCTGGTTCTCCATGCCCGCAGGAGGAGGCTCCCCAGGCCCCCTGGTTCTCCATCCCCGCAGGAGGAGGCTCCCCAGGCCCCCATGTTCTCCATGCCCGCAGGAGGAGGCTCCCCAGGCCCCTTGGTTCTCCATCCCCGCAGGAGGAGGCTCCCCAGGCCCCTGGTTCCCCATCCCCGCAGGAGGAGGCTCCCCAGGCCCCCTGGTTCTCCATGCCCGCAGGAGGAGGCTCCCCAGGCCCCCTGGTTCTCCATGCCCGCAGGAGGAGGCTCCCCAGGCCCCCTGGTTCTCCATCCCCGCAGGAGGAGGCTCCCCAGGCCCCTGGTTCTCCATGCCCGCAGGAGGAGGCTCCCCAGGCCCCCTGGTTCTCCATGACCGCAGGAGGAGGCTCCCCAGGCCCCCTGGTTCTCCATCCCCGCAGGAGGAGGCTCCCCAGGCCCCCTGGTTCCCCATCCCCGCAGGAGGAGGCTCCCCAGGCCCCCTGGTTCCCCATCCCCGCAGGAGGAGGCTCCCCAGGCGCCCTGGTTCTCCATCCCCGCAGGAGGAGGCTCCCCAGGCCCCCTGGTTCTCCATGCCCGCAGGAGGAGGCTCCCCAGGCCCCCTGGTTCTCCATCCCCGCAGGAGGAGGCTCCCCAGGCCCCCTGGTTCCCCATCCCCGCAGGAGGAGGCTCCCCAGGCCCCCTGGTTCTCCATGCCCGCAGGAGGAGGCTCCCCAGGCCCCCTGGTTCTCCATCCCCGCAGGAGGAGGCTCCCCAGGCCCCCATGTTCTCCATGCCCGCAGGAGGAGGCTCCCCAGGCCCCTTGGTTCTCCATCCCCGCAGGAGGAGGCTCCCCAGGCCCCTGGTTCCCCATCCCCGCAGGAGGAGGCTCCCCAGGCCCCCTGGTTCTCCATGCCCGCAGGAGGAGGCTCCCCAGGCCCCCTGGTTCTCCATGCCCGCAGGAGGAGGCTCCCCAGGCCCCCTGGTTCTCCATCCCCGCAGGAGGAGGCTCCCCAGGCCCCTGGTTCTCCATGCCCGCAGGAGGAGGCTCCCCAGGCCCCCTGGTTCTCCATGACCGCAGGAGGAGGCTCCCCAGGCCCCCTGGTTCTCCATCCCCGCAGGAGGAGGCTCCCCAGGCCCCCTGGTTCCCCATCCCCGCAGGAGGAGGCTCCCCAGGCCCCCTGGTTCCCCATCCCCGCAGGAGGAGGCTCCCCAGGCCCCCTGGTTCTCCATCCCCGCAGGAGGAGGCCCCCCAGGCCCCTGGTTCCCCATCCCCGCAGGAGGAGGCTCCCCAGGCCCCCTGGTTCTCCATGCCCGCAGGAGGAGGCTCCCCAGGCCCCTGGTTGGGAGAGGGGGAAAAAGAGCAAAGTGTTTAAAAATGCCCCAAAGTGTTGAAAATGTTCCCCAGGCCCCTGGTTCCCCATCCCCGCAGGAGGAGGCTCCCCAGGCCCCCTGGTTGGGAGAGGGGGAAAAAGAGCAAAGTGTTTAAAAATGCCCCAAAGTGTTGAAAATGTTCCCCAGGCCCCTGGTTCCCCATCCCCGCAGGAGGAGGCTCCCCAGGCCCCCTGGTTGGGAGAGGGGGAAAAAGAGCAAAGTGTTTAAAAATGCCCCAAAGTGTTGAAAATGTTCCCCAGGCCCCTGGTTCCCCATCCCCGCAGGAGGAGGCTCCCAAGGCCCCCTGGTTGGGAGAGGGGGAAAAAGAGCAAAGTGTTTAAAAATGCCCCAAAGTGTTGAAAATGTTCCCCAGGCCCCTGGTTCCCCATCCCCGCAGGAGGAGGCTCCCCAGGCCCCCTGGTTGGGAGAGGGGGAAAAAGAGCAAAGTGTTTAAAAATGCCCCAAAGTGTTGAAAATGTTCCCCAGGCCCCTGGTTCCCCATCCCCGCAGGAGGAGGCTCCCCAGGCCCCCTGGTTGGGAGAGGGGGAAAAAGAGCAAAGTGTTTAAAAATGCCCCAAAGTGTTGAAAATGTTCCCCAGGCCCCTGGTTCCCCATCCCCGCAGGAGGAGGCTCCCAAGGCCCCCTGGTTGGGAGAGGGGGAAAAAGAGCAAAGTGTTTAAAAATGCCCCAAAGTGTTGAAAATGTTCCCCAGGCCCCTGGTTCCCCATCCCCGCAGGAGGAGGCTCCCCAGGCCCCCTGGTTGGGAGAGGGGGAAAAAGAGCAAAGTGTTTAAAAATGCCCCAAAGTGTTGAAAATGTTCCCCAGGCCCCTGGTTCCCCATCCCCGCAGGAGGAGGCTCCCAAGGCCCCCTGGTTGGGAGAGGGGGAAAAAGAGCAAAGTGTTTAAAAATGCCCCAAAGTGTTGAATAATGTTCCCCGGCCTCCTGGTACCCCATCCCCGCAGGAGGAGGCTCCCCAGGCCCCCTGGTTGGGAGAGGGGGAAAAAAGAGCAAAGTGTTTAAAAATGCCCCAAAGTGTTGAAAATGTTCCCCAGGCCCCTGGTTCCCCATCCCCGCAGGAGGAGGCTCCCAAGGCCCCCTGGTTGGGAGAGGGGGAAAAAGAGCAAAGTGTTTAAAAATGCCCCAAAGTGTTGAAAATGTTCCCCAGGCCCCTGGTTCCCCATCCCCGCAGGAGGAGGCTCCCCAGGCCCCCTGGTTGGGAGAGGGGGAAAAAGAGCAAAGTGTTTAAAAATGCCCCAAAGTGTTGAATAATGTTCCCCGGCCTCCTGGTACCCCATCCCCGCAGGAGGAGGCTCCCCAGGCCCCCTGGTTGGGAGAGGGGGAAAAAGAGCAAAGTGTTTAAAAATGCCCCAAAGTGTTGAAAATGTTCCCCAGGCCCCTGGTTCCCCATCCCCGCAGGAGGAGGCTCCCAAGGCCCCCTGGTTGGGAGAGGGGGAAAAAGAGCAAAGTGTTTAAAAATGCCCCAAAGTGTTGAATAATGTTCCCCGGCCTCCTGGTACCCCATCCCCGCATGAGGATGTCACCCAGGCCCCTGGTTCTCCATCCCCGCAGGAGGAGGGATTGTGGGTGGGAGAGGGAAAAAAAGAGCAAAGTGTTTAAAAATGCCCCAAAGTGTTGAAAATGTTCCCCGGCCTCCTGGTACCCCATCCCCGCCTGAGGATGTCACCCAGGCCCCTGGTTCTCCATCCCCGCAGCAGGAGGGATTGTGGGTGGGAGAGGGAAAAAAAGGCTAAAGTGTTTAAAAAGAATAGCCCAAAGTGTTGAAAATGTTCCCCGGCCTCCTGGTACCCCATCCCCGCAGCACACCACACCACACAACCCCCCATGCCTCCTGGTCCCTCACACTCAGTCACTCACCCAGCCACCCACCCACCCAAGCACCCACTCATCTCCCCCTCCCTCACGCCGCCCTCCTGGTTCCCCACCTCGGCCACACTCACCCACTCATCTCCCCCTCCTTCATGCCGCCCTCCTGGTTCCCCAACCC
>NW_028258562.1:302500-312500 GCF_982586985.1 Callionymus lyra
TTTGAGGCACCAGGCTCGGCCACCCTCCGAGCCTTTTCACTCCCTCTCCTGTTATGGTGCCTCCCTATTAACCTCTAGGTGGTTGCGCTCGTGACATCAAAAAGACCACTTTTTGCAGAGCAGTCACACTCGGAAAAAATTTCTTTCGTCAGGCAAAAGAACCAGAGTTCTCAGCGGTCATCCACTCCAACCTTGTCCGACTTTGAGGCACCAGGCTCGGCCACCCTCCGAGCCTTTTCACTCCCTCTCCTGTTATGGTGCCTCCCTATTAACCTCTAGGTGGTTGCGCTCGTGACATCAAAAAGACCACTTTTTGCAGAGCAGTCACACTCGGAAAAAATTTCTTTCGTCTGGCAAAAGAACCAGAGTTTTCAGCGGTCATCCACTCCAACCTTGTCCGATTTTGAGGCACCAGGCTCGGCCACCGTCCGAGCCTTTTCACTCCCTCTCCTGTTATGGTGCCTCCCTATTAACCTCTAGGTGGTTGCGCTCGTGACATCAAAAAGACCACTTTTTGCAGAGCAGTCACACTCGGAAAAAATTTCTTTCGTCTGGCAAAAGAACCAGAGTGTTCAGCGGTCATCCACTCCAACCTTGTCCGATTTTGAGGCACCAGGCTCGGCCACCCTCCGAGCCTTTTCACTCCCTCTCCTGTTATGGTGCCTCCCTATTAACCTCTAGGTGGTTGCGCTCGTGACATCAAAAAGACCACTTTTTTCAGAGCAGTCACACTCGGGAAAAATTTCTTTCGTCTGGCAAAAGAACCAGAGTTTTCAGCGGTCATCCACTCCAACCTTGTCCGATTTTGAGGCACCAGGCTCGGCCACCCTCCGAGCCTTTTCACTCCCTCTCCTGTTATGGTGCCTCCCTATTAACCTCTAGGTGGTTGCGCTCGTGACATCAAAAATACCACTTTTTGCAGAGCAGTCACACTCGGAAAAAATTTCTTTCGTCTGGCAAAAGAACCAGAGTTTTCAGCGGTCATCCACTCCAACCTTGTCCGATTTTGAGGCACCAGGCTCGGCCACCCTCCGAGCCTTTTCACTCCCTCTCCTGTTATGGTGCCTCCCTATTAACCTCTAGGTGGTTGCGCTCGTGACATCAAAAAGACCACTTTTTGCAGAGCAGTCACACTCGGGAAAAATTTCTTTCGTCTGGCAAAAGAACCAGAGTTTTCAGCGGTCATCCACTCCAACCTTGTCCGATTTTGAGGCACCAGGCTCGGCCACCGTCCGAGCCTTTTCACTCCCTCTCCTGTTATGGTGCCTCCCTATTAACCTCTAGGTGGTTGCGCTCGTGACATCAAAAAGACCACTTTTTTCAGAGCAGTCACACTCGGGAAAAATTTCTTTCGTCTGGCAAAAGAACCAGAGTTATCAGCGGTCATCCACTCCAACCTTGTCCGACGTTGAGGCACCGATGTCGGCCAAGTTCTGAGCGTTCCACCGCCGAATGCCACTGGTCCTCAACACAGCGGACTTCCAATCCAACCTTGTCCGACTTTGAGGCACCGAAGTCGGCCTCAGCCCGAGCCTTCCCCCGCCGACCTCACTGGAGCCCGCCATCCAGGGACCGGCGGAGGTCGCCCGCATGACCGCGGCAAAGTGTCTCAAAGTCGGGCACGACCGCTCGAGTCACCCGCCAACCCGGTCCGGGGCACCTCCAGGGACCGGCGGAGGTCGCCCGCATGACCGCGGCAAAGTGTCTCAAAGTCGGGCATGACCGCTCGAGTCACCCGCCAACCCGGTCCGGGGCACCTCCAGGGACCGGCGGAGGACGCCCGCATGACCGCGACAAAGTGTCTCAAAGTCGGGCACGACCGCTCGAGTCACCCGCCAACCCGGTCCGGGGCACCTCCAGGGACCGGCGGAGGACGCCCGCATGACCGCGACAAAGTGTCTCAAAGTCGGGCACGACCGCTCGAGTCACCCGCCAACCCGGTCCGGGGCACCTCCAGGGACCGGCGGAGGACGCCCGCATGACCGCGACAAAGTGTCTCAAAGTCGGGCACGACCGCTCGAGTCACCCGCCAACCCGGTCCGGGGCACCTCCAGGGACCGGCGGAGGACGCCCGCATGACCGCGACAAAGTGTCTCAAAGTCGGGCAGGACCGCTCGAGTCACCCGCCAACCCGGTCCGGGGCACCTCCAGGGACCGGCGGAGGACGCCCGCATGACCGCGACAAAGTGTCTCAAAGTCGGGCACGACCGCTCGAGTCACCCGCCAACCCGGTCCGGGGCACCTCCAGGGACCGGCGGAGGACGCCCGCATGACCGCGACAAAGTGTCTCAAAGTCGGTCATGACCGTTCGAGTCACCCGCCAACCCGGTCCGGGGCACCTCCAGGGACCGGCGGAGGAGGCCCGCATGACCGCGACAAAGTGTCTCAAAGTCGGGCACAACCGCTCGAGTCACCCGCCAACCCGGTCCGGGGCACCTCCAGGGACCGGCGGAGGACGCCCGCATGACCGCGACAAAGTGTCTCAAAGTCGGGCACGACCGCTCGAGTCACCCGCCAACCCGGTCCGGGGCACCTCCAGGGACCGGCGGAGGACGCCCGCATGACCGCGACAAAGTGTCTCAAAGTCGGGCATGACCGCTCGAGTCACCCGCCAACCCGGTCCGGGGCACCTCCAGGGACCGGCGGAGGACGCCCGCATGACCGCGACAAAGTGTCTCAAAGTCGGGCATGACTGCTCGAGTCACCCGCCAACCCGGTCCGGGGCACCTCCAGGGACCGGCGGAGGACGCCCGCATGACCGCGACAAAGTGTCTCAAAGTCGGGCACGACCGCTCGAGTCACCCGCCAACCCGGTCCGGGGCACCTCCAGGGACCGGCGGAGGACGCCCGCATGACCGCGACAAAGTGTCTCAAAGTCGGGCACGACCGCTCGAGTCACCCGCCAACCCGGTCCGGGGCACCTCCAGGGACCGGCGGAGGTCGCCCGCATGACCGCGACAAAGTGTCTCAAAGTCGGGCATGACCGCTCGAGTCACCCGCCAACCCGGTCCGGGGCACCTCCGGGGACCGGCGGAGGACGCCCGCATGACCGCGACAAAGGGTCTCAAAGTCGGGCAGGACCGCTCGAGTCACCCGCCAACCCGGTCCGGGGCACCTCCGGGGAGCAGTGGAGGTCGCTCGCATGACCGCGACAAAGTGTCTCAAAGTCGGGCATGACCGCTCGAGTCGCCCGCCATCCCGGTCCGGAGCTCAACACTTTGTCGTTTTTTCCACTCCCTCCCCATTAACCTCTAGGTGGTTGCGCTCGTGACATCAAAAAGACCACTTTTTGCAGAGCAGTCACACTCGGAAAAAATTCGTTTCGTCTGGCAAAAGAACCAGAGTTCTCAGCGGGCTTCCAGTCCAACCTTGTCCGATTTTGAGGCACCAGGCTCGGCCACAGTCCGAGCCCATTCACTCCCTCCCCTGTTGTACTCGCTCCCTATTAACCTCTAGGTGGTTGCGCTCGTGACATCAAAAAGACCACTTTTTGAGGAGCAGTCACACTTAGGAAAAATCCGTTTGCGCTCACACCATCCCTCCCCATTAACCTCTAGGTGGTTGCGCTCGTGACATCAAAAAGACCACTTTTTGAGGAGCAGTCACACTTAGGAAAAATCCGTTTGCGCTCACACCATCCCTCCCCATTAACCTCTAGGTGGTTGCGCTCGTGACATCAAAAAGACCACTTTTTGAGGAGCAGTCAGACACCGAGGTTTTCTGGATTTATGTCCGTTTTCCTGGTTCTCTGACTCGGGCACCTTGTGACCGACATCCCCCCCTTCCCTGGTTCTATTTTGCCGATACTTTGGTGAGTTTTCTACCCGCAAACCAAGCCCCCCAAGCCCGCCGCCTGGTGGGGGAGCATGCCGCCTGGCCCGGTTCTATTTTAGGTCACTTTGGTGAGTTTTCTACCCGCAAACCAAGCCCCCCAAGCCCGCCGCCTGGTGGGGGAAGAGGCCCCCTGGTCCCGGTTCTATTTTAGGACACTTTGGTGAGTTTTCTACCCGCAAACCAAGCCCCCCAAGCCCGCCGCCTGGTGGGGGAAGATGCCCCCTGGTCCCGGTTCTATTTTAGGACACTTTGGTGAGTTTTCTACCCGCAAACCAAGCCCCCCAAGCCCGCCGCCTGGTGGGGGAAGATGCCCCCTGGTCCCGGTTCTATTTTAGGACACTTTGGTGAGTTTTCTACCCGCAAACCAAGCCCCCCAAGCCCGCCGCCTGGTGGGGGAACATGCCCCCTGGTCCCGGTTCTATTTTAGGACACTTTGGTGAGTTTTCTACCCGCAAACCAAGCCCCCCAAGCCCGCCGCCTGGTGGGGGAACATGCCGCCTAGCCCGGTTCTATTTTAGGTCACTTTGGTGAGTTTTCTACCCGCAAACCAAGCCCCCCAAGCCCGCCGCCTGGTGGGGGAAGAGGCCCCCTGGTCCCGGTTCTATTTTAGGACACTTTGGTGAGTTTTCTACCCGCAAACCAAGCCCCCCAAGCCCGCCGCCTGGTGGGGGAACATGCCCCCTGGTCCTGGTTCTATTTTAGGACACTTTGGTGAGTTTTCTACCCGCAAACCAAGCCCCCCAAGCCCGCCGCCTGGTGGGGGAGCATGCCCCCTGGTCCCGGTTCTATTTTAGGACACTTTGGTGAGTTTTCTACCCGGAAACCAAGCCCCCCAAGCCCGCCACCTGGTGGGGGAAGAGGCCCCCTGGTCCCGGTTCTATTTTAGGACACTTTGGTGAGTTTTCTACCCACACTGCAGGTCCCCAAATGCCGCCATCTGGTGGGGGAACATGCCGCCTGCACCGGTTCTATTTTAAGTCACTTTGGTGAGTTTTCTGCCCACACTACGGGTCCCCAAATGCCGCCATCTGGTGGGGGAACATGCCGCCTGCACCGGTTCTATTTTAAGTCACTTTGGTGCGTTTTCTGCCCACACTACGGCTCCCCAAATGCCGCCATCTGGTGGGGGAACATGCCGCCTGCACCGGTTCTATTTTAAGTCACTTTGGTGAGTTTTCTGCCCACACTACGGGTCCCCAAATGCCGCCATCTGGTGGGGGAACATGCCGCCTGCACCGGTTCTATTTTAAGTCACTTTGGTGAGTTTTCTGCCCACACTACGGCTCCCCAAATGCCGCCATCTGGTGGGGGAACATGCCGCCTGCACCGGTTCTATTTTAAGTCACTTTGGTGAGTTTTCTGCCCACACTACGGCTCCCCAAATGCCGCCATCTGGTGGGGGAACATGCCGCCTGCACCGGTTCTATTTTAAGTCACTTTGGTGAGTTTTCTACCCACACTACGGGTCCCCAAATGCCGCCATCTGGTGGGGGAACATGCCGCCTGCACCGGTTCTATTTTAAGTCACTTTGGTGAGTTTTCTACCCACACTACGGGTCCCCAAATGCCGCCATCTGGTGGGGGAACATGCCGCCTGCACCGGTTCTATTTTAAGTCACTTTGGTGAGTTTTCTGCCCACACTACGGGTCCCCAAATGCCGCCATCTGGTGGGGGAACATGCCGCCTGCACCGGTTCTATTTTAAGTCACTTTGGTGAGTTTTCTGCCCACACTACGGGTCCCCAAATGCCGCCACCTGGTGGGGGAACTGCCGCCTAGTCCCGGTTCTATTTTAGGTCACTTTTCTCACTTTCTGACCCACAAATAATGCCCCAAATGCCGCCGCCTGGTGGGGGGAACTGCCGCCTAGTCCCGGTTCTATTTTAGGTCACTTTTCTCACTTTCTGACCCACAAATAATGCCCCAAATGCCGCCGCCTGGTGGGGGGAACTGCCGCCTAGTCCCGGTTCTATTTTAGGTCACTTTTCTCACTTTCTGACCCACAAATAATGCCCCAAATGCCGCCGCCTGGTGGGGGGAACTGCCGCCTAGTCCCGGTTCTATTTTAGGTCACTTTTCTCACTTTCTGACCCACAAATAATGCCCCAAATGCCGCCGCCTGGTGGGGGGAACTGCCGCCTAGTCCCGGTTCTATTTTAGGTCACTTTTCTCACTTTCTGACCCACAAATAATGCCCCAAATGCCGCCGCCTGGTGGGGGGAACTGCCGCCTAGTCCCGGTTCTATTTTAGGTCACTTTTCTCACTTTCTTACCCACAAATAATGCCCCAAATGCCGCCGCCTGGTGGGGGGAACTGCCGCCTAGTCCCGGTTCTATTTTAGGTCACTTTTCTCACTTTTCTACCCACAAATAATGGCAAAAAAAAATGCTTACAGCACCCAGTATTCCCAGGCGGTCTCCCATCCAAGTACTAACTGGGCCCGACCCTGCTTGGCTTCCGAGATCAGACGAGATCGGGCTCATTCAGGGTGGTGTGGCCGTAAGCGAGGGAAGCGCTTGTGAAATGCCCCAAAGTGTTGAAAATGTTCCCCAGGCCCCTGGTTCCCCATCCCCGCAGGAGGAGGCTCCCCAGGCCCCCTGGTTCCCCATCCCCGCAGGAGGAGGCTCCCCAGGCCCCCTGGTGCAGGAGGAGGCTCCCCAGGCCCCTGGTTCCCCATCCCCGCAGGAGGAGGCTCCCCAGGCCCCCTGGTTCCCCATCCCCGCAGGAGGAGGCTCCCCAGGCCCCATGGTTCCCCATCACCGCAGGAGGAGGCTCCCCAGGCCCCCTGGTTCCCCATCCCCGCAGGAGGAGGCTCCCCAGGCCCCCTGGTGCAGGAGGAGGCTCCCCAGGCCCCCTGGTTCCCCATCCCCGCAGGAGGAGGCTCCCCAGGCCCCCTGGTTCTCCATGCCCGCAGGAGGAGGCTCCCCAGGCCCCTGGTTCCCCATCCCCGCAGGAGGAGGCTCCCCAGGCCCCCTGGTTCTCCATGCCCGCAGGAGGAGGCTCCCCAGGCCCCCTGGTTCTCCATCCCCGCAGGAGGAGGCTCCCCAGGCCCCCTGGTTCTCCATCCCCGCAGGAGGAGGCTCCCCAGGCCCCCATGTTCTCCATGCCCGCAGGAGGAGGCTCCCCAGGCCCCTTGGTTCTCCATCCCCGCAGGAGTAGGCTCCCCAGGCGCCCTGGTTCTCCATCCCCGCAGGAGGAGGCTCCCCAGGCCCCCTGGTTCTCCATCCCCGCAGGAGGAGGCTCCCCAGGCCCCATGGTTCCCCATCACCGCAGGAGGAGGCTCCCCAGGCCCCCTGGTTCCCCATCCCCGCAGGAGGAGGCTCCCCAGGCCCCCTGGTTCTCCATCCCCGCAGGAGGAGGCTCCCCAGGCCCCCATGTTCTCCATGCCCGCAGGAGGAGGCTCCCCAGGCCCCTTGGTTCTCCATCCCCGCAGGAGGAGGCTCCCCAGGCCCCTGGTTCTCCATCCCCGCAGGAGGAGGCTCCCCAGGCGCCCTGGTTCTCCATCCCCGCAGGAGGAGGCTCCCCAGGCCCCCTGGTTCTCCATGCCCGCAGGAGGAGGCTCCCCAGGCCCCCTGGTTCTCCATCCCCGCAGGAGGAGGCTCCCCAGGCCCCCTGGTTCCCCATCCCCGCAGGAGGAGGCTCCCCAGGCCCCCTGGTTCTCCATGCCCGCAGGAGGAGGCTCCCCAGGCCCCCTGGTTCTCCATCCCCGCAGGAGGAGGCTCCCCAGGCCCCCATGTTCTCCATGCCCGCAGGAGGAGGCTCCCCAGGCCCCTTGGTTCTCCATCCCCGCAGGAGGAGGCTCCCCAGGCCCCTGGTTCCCCATCCCCGCAGGAGGAGGCTCCCCAGGCCCCCTGGTTCTCCATGCCCGCAGGAGGAGGCTCCCCAGGCCCCCTGGTTCTCCATGCCCGCAGGAGGAGGCTCCCCAGGCCCCCTGGTTCTCCATCCCCGCAGGAGGAGGCTCCCCAGGCCCCTGGTTCTCCATGCCCGCAGGAGGAGGCTCCCCAGGCCCCCTGGTTCTCCATGACCGCAGGAGGAGGCTCCCCAGGCCCCCTGGTTCTCCATCCCCGCAGGAGGAGGCTCCCCAGGCCCCCTGGTTCCCCATCCCCGCAGGAGGAGGCTCCCCAGGCCCCCTGGTTCCCCATCCCCGCAGGAGGAGGCTCCCCAGGCGCCCTGGTTCTCCATCCCCGCAGGAGGAGGCTCCCCAGGCCCCCTGGTTCTCCATGCCCGCAGGAGGAGGCTCCCCAGGCCCCCTGGTTCTCCATCCCCGCAGGAGGAGGCTCCCCAGGCCCCCTGGTTCCCCATCCCCGCAGGAGGAGGCTCCCCAGGCCCCCTGGTTCTCCATCCCCGCAGGAGGAGGCTCCCCAGGCCCCCATGTTCTCCATGCCCGCAGGAGGAGGCTCCCCAGGCCCCTTGGTTCCCCATCCCCGCAGGAGGAGGCTCCCCAGGCCCCTGGTTCTCCATCCCCGCAGGAGGAGGCTCCCCAGGCGCCCTGGTTCTCCATCCCCGCAGGAGGAGGCTCCCCAGGCCCCCTGGTTCTCCATGCCCGCAGGAGGAGGCTCCCCAGGCCCCCTGGTTCTCCATCCCCGCAGGAGGAGGCTCCCCAGGCCCCCTGGTTCCCCATCCCCGCAGGAGGAGGCTCCCCAGGCCCCCTGGTTCTCCATGCCCGCAGGAGGAGGCTCCCCAGGCCCCCTGGTTCTCCATCCCCGCAGGAGGAGGCTCCCCAGGCCCCCATGTTCTCCATGCCCGCAGGAGGAGGCTCCCCAGGCCCCTTGGTTCTCCATCCCCGCAGGAGGAGGCTCCCCAGGCCCCTGGTTCCCCATCCCCGCAGGAGGAGGCTCCCCAGGCCCCCTGGTTCTCCATGCCCGCAGGAGGAGGCTCCCCAGGCCCCCTGGTTCTCCATGCCCGCAGGAGGAGGCTCCCCAGGCCCCCTGGTTCTCCATCCCCGCAGGAGGAGGCTCCCCAGGCCCCTGGTTCTCCATGCCCGCAGGAGGAGGCTCCCCAGGCCCCCTGGTTCTCCATGACCGCAGGAGGAGGCTCCCCAGGCCCCCTGGTTCTCCATCCCCGCAGGAGGAGGCTCCCCAGGCCCCCTGGTTCCCCATCCCCGCAGGAGGAGGCTCCCCAGGCCCCCTGGTTCCCCATCCCCGCAGGAGGAGGCTCCCCAGGCGCCCTGGTTCTCCATCCCCGCAGGAGGAGGCTCCCCAGGCCCCCTGGTTCTCCATGCCCGCAGGAGGAGGCTCCCCAGGCCCCCTGGTTCTCCATCCCCGCAGGAGGAGGCTCCCCAGGCCCCCTGGTTCCCCATCCCCGCAGGAGGAGGCTCCCCAGGCCCCCTGGTTCTCCATGCCCGCAGGAGGAGGCTCCCCAGGCCCCCTGGTTCTCCATCCCCGCAGGAGGAGGCTCCCCAGGCCCCCATGTTCTCCATGCCCGCAGGAGGAGGCTCCCCAGGCCCCTTGGTTCTCCATCCCCGCAGGAGGAGGCTCCCCAGGCCCCTGGTTCCCCATCCCCGCAGGAGGAGGCTCCCCAGGCCCCCTGGTTCTCCATGCCCGCAGGAGGAGGCTCCCCAGGCCCCCTGGTTCTCCATGCCCGCAGGAGGAGGCTCCCCAGGCCCCTGGTTGGGAGAGGGGGAAAAAGAGCAAAGTGTTTAAAAATGCCCCAAAGTGTTGAAAATGTTCCCCAGGCCCCTGGTTCCCCATCCCCGCAGGAGGAGGCTCCCCAGGCCCCCTGGTTGGGAGAGGGGGAAAAAGAGCAAAGTGTTTAAAAATGCCCCAAAGTGTTGAAAATGTTCCCCAGGCCCCTGGTTCCCCATCCCCGCAGGAGGAGGCTCCCCAGGCCCCCTGGTTGGGAGAGGGGGAAAAAGAGCAAAGTGTTTAAAAATGCCCCAAAGTGTTGAAAATGTTCCCCAGGCCCCTGGTTCCCCATCCCCGCAGGAGGAGGCTCCCAAGGCCCCCTGGTTGGGAGAGGGGGAAAAAGAGCAAAGTGTTTAAAAATGCCCCAAAGTGTTGAAAATGTTCCCCAGGCCCCTGGTTCCCCATCCCCGCAGGAGGAGGCTCCCCAGGCCCCCTGGTTGGGAGAGGGGGAAAAAGAGCAAAGTGTTTAAAAATGCCCCAAAGTGTTGAAAATGTTCCCCAGGCCCCTGGTTCCCCATCCCCGCAGGAGGAGGCTCCCCAG
>NW_028258562.1:322500-335000 GCF_982586985.1 Callionymus lyra
CGAAGGTCGGCTTGAGCCTGAGCTCTTTCCCCGCCGCCTGCGCTGGAGCTCGATACTCTGTCCAAGTATCCTTCGCTCCTATTAACCTCTAGGTGGTTGCGCTCGTGACATCAAAAAGACCACTTTTTGAAGAGCAGTCACACTCGGAAAAAATTTCTTTCGTCAGGCAAAAGAACCAGAGTTCTCCGCGGCCATCCACTCCAACCTTGTCCGACTTTGAGGCACCAGGCTCGGCCACCCTCCGAGCATTTTCCTTCCCTCTCCTGTTATGGTGCCTCCCTATTAACCTCTAGGTGGTTGCGCTCGTGACATCAAAAAGACCACTTTTTGAGGAGCAGTCACACTCGGAAAAAATTTCTTTCGTCAGGCAAAAGAACCAGAGTTCTCCGCGGCCATCCACTCCAACCTTGTCCGACTTTGAGGCACCAGGCTCGGCCACCCTCCGAGCCTTTTCCTTCCCTCTCCTGTTATGGTGCCTCCCTATTAACCTCTAGGTGGTTGCGCTCGTGACATCAAAAAGACCACTTTTTGAGGAGCAGTCACACTCGGAAAAAATTTCTTTCGTCAGGCAAAAGAACCAGAGTTCTCCGCGGCCATCCACTCCAACCTTGTCCGACTTTGAGGCACCAGGCTCGGCCACCCTCCGAGCCTTTTCCTTCCCTCTCCTGTTATGGTGCCTCCCTATTAACCTCTAGGTGGTTGCGCTCGTGACATCAAAAAGACCACTTTTTGAAGAGCAGTCACACTCGGAAAAAATTTCTTTCGTCAGGCAAAAGAACCAGAGTTCTCCGCGGCCATCCACTCCAACCTTGTCCGACTTTGAGGCACCAGGCTCGGCCACCCTCCGAGCCTTTTCCTTCCCTCTCCTGTTATGGTGCCTCCCTATTAACCTCTAGGTGGTTGCGCTCGTGACATCAAAAAGACCACTTTTTGAGGAGCAGTCACACTCGGAAAAAATTTCTTTCGTCAGGCAAAAGAACCAGAGTTCTCCGCGGCCATCCACTCCAACCTTGTCCGACTTTGAGGCACCAGGCTCGGCCACCCTCCGAGCCTTTTCCTTCCCTCTCCTGTTATGGTGCCTCCCTATTAACCTCTAGGTGGTTGCGCTCGTGACATCAAAAAGACCACTTTTTGCAGAGCAGTCACACTCGGAAAAAATTTCTTTCGTCAGGCAAAAGAACCAGAGTTCTCCGCGGCCATCCACTCCAACCTTGTCCGATTTTGAGGCACCAGGCTCGGCCACCCTCCGAGCCTTTTCACTCCCTCTCCTGTTATGGTGCCTCCCTATTAACCTCTAGGTGGTTGCGCTCGTGACATCAAAAAGACCACTTTTTGAGGAGCAGTCACACTCGGAAAAAATTTCTTTCGTCAGGCAAAAGAACCAGAGTTCTCCGCGGCCATCCACTCCAACCTTGTCCGACTTTGAGGCACCAGGCTCGGCCACCCTCCGAGCCTTTTCACTCCCTCTCCTGTTATGGTGCCTCCCTATTAACCTCTAGGTGGTTGCGCTCGTGACATCAAAAAGACCACTTTTTGCAGAGCAGTCACACTCGGAAAAAATTTCTTTCGTCAGGCAAAAGAACCAGAGTTTTCAGCGGTCATCCACTCCAACCTTGTCCGATTTTGAGGCACCAGGCTCGGCCACCCTCCGAGCCTTTTCACTCCCTCTCCTGTTATGGTGCCTCCCTATTAACCTCTAGGTGGTTGCGCTCGTGACATCAAAAAGACCACTTTTTGCAGAGCAGTCACACTCGGAAAAAATTTCTTTCGTCAGGCAAAAGAACCAGAGTTCTCAGCGGTCATCCACTCCAACCTTGTCCGACTTTGAGGCACCAGGCTCGGCCACCCTCCGAGCCTTTTCACTCCCTCTCCTGTTATGGTGCCTCCCTATTAACCTCTAGGTGGTTGCGCTCGTGACATCAAAAAGACCACTTTTTGCAGAGCAGTCACACTCGGAAAAAATTTCTTTCGTCTGGCAAAAGAACCAGAGTTTTCAGCGGTCATCCACTCCAACCTTGTCCGATTTTGAGGCACCAGGCTCGGCCACCGTCCGAGCCTTTTCACTCCCTCTCCTGTTATGGTGCCTCCCTATTAACCTCTAGGTGGTTGCGCTCGTGACATCAAAAAGACCACTTTTTGCAGAGCAGTCACACTCGGAAAAAATTTCTTTCGTCTGGCAAAAGAACCAGAGTGTTCAGCGGTCATCCACTCCAACCTTGTCCGATTTTGAGGCACCAGGCTCGGCCACCCTCCGAGCCTTTTCACTCCCTCTCCTGTTATGGTGCCTCCCTATTAACCTCTAGGTGGTTGCGCTCGTGACATCAAAAAGACCACTTTTTTCAGAGCAGTCACACTCGGGAAAAATTTCTTTCGTCTGGCAAAAGAACCAGAGTTTTCAGCGGTCATCCACTCCAACCTTGTCCGATTTTGAGGCACCAGGCTCGGCCACCCTCCGAGCCTTTTCACTCCCTCTCCTGTTATGGTGCCTCCCTATTAACCTCTAGGTGGTTGCGCTCGTGACATCAAAAATACCACTTTTTGCAGAGCAGTCACACTCGGAAAAAATTTCTTTCGTCTGGCAAAAGAACCAGAGTTTTCAGCGGTCATCCACTCCAACCTTGTCCGATTTTGAGGCACCAGGCTCGGCCACCCTCCGAGCCTTTTCACTCCCTCTCCTGTTATGGTGCCTCCCTATTAACCTCTAGGTGGTTGCGCTCGTGACATCAAAAAGACCACTTTTTGCAGAGCAGTCACACTCGGGAAAAATTTCTTTCGTCTGGCAAAAGAACCAGAGTTTTCAGCGGTCATCCACTCCAACCTTGTCCGATTTTGAGGCACCAGGCTCGGCCACCGTCCGAGCCTTTTCACTCCCTCTCCTGTTATGGTGCCTCCCTATTAACCTCTAGGTGGTTGCGCTCGTGACATCAAAAAGACCACTTTTTTCAGAGCAGTCACACTCGGGAAAAATTTCTTTCGTCTGGCAAAAGAACCAGAGTTATCAGCGGTCATCCACTCCAACCTTGTCCGACGTTGAGGCACCGATGTCGGCCAAGTTCTGAGCGTTCCACCGCCGAATGCCACTGGTCCTCAACACAGCGGACTTCCAATCCAACCTTGTCCGACTTTGAGGCACCGAAGTCGGCCTCAGCCCGAGCCTTCCCCCGCCGACCTCACTGGAGCCCGCCATCCAGGGACCGGCGGAGGTCGCCCGCATGACCGCGGCAAAGTGTCTCAAAGTCGGGCACGACCGCTCGAGTCACCCGCCAACCCGGTCCGGGGCACCTCCAGGGACCGGCGGAGGTCGCCCGCATGACCGCGGCAAAGTGTCTCAAAGTCGGGCATGACCGCTCGAGTCACCCGCCAACCCGGTCCGGGGCACCTCCAGGGACCGGCGGAGGACGCCCGCATGACCGCGACAAAGTGTCTCAAAGTCGGGCACGACCGCTCGAGTCACCCGCCAACCCGGTCCGGGGCACCTCCAGGGACCGGCGGAGGACGCCCGCATGACCGCGACAAAGTGTCTCAAAGTCGGGCACGACCGCTCGAGTCACCCGCCAACCCGGTCCGGGGCACCTCCAGGGACCGGCGGAGGACGCCCGCATGACCGCGACAAAGTGTCTCAAAGTCGGGCACGACCGCTCGAGTCACCCGCCAACCCGGTCCGGGGCACCTCCAGGGACCGGCGGAGGACGCCCGCATGACCGCGACAAAGTGTCTCAAAGTCGGGCAGGACCGCTCGAGTCACCCGCCAACCCGGTCCGGGGCACCTCCAGGGACCGGCGGAGGACGCCCGCATGACCGCGACAAAGTGTCTCAAAGTCGGGCACGACCGCTCGAGTCACCCGCCAACCCGGTCCGGGGCACCTCCAGGGACCGGCGGAGGACGCCCGCATGACCGCGACAAAGTGTCTCAAAGTCGGTCATGACCGTTCGAGTCACCCGCCAACCCGGTCCGGGGCACCTCCAGGGACCGGCGGAGGAGGCCCGCATGACCGCGACAAAGTGTCTCAAAGTCGGGCACAACCGCTCGAGTCACCCGCCAACCCGGTCCGGGGCACCTCCAGGGACCGGCGGAGGACGCCCGCATGACCGCGACAAAGTGTCTCAAAGTCGGGCACGACCGCTCGAGTCACCCGCCAACCCGGTCCGGGGCACCTCCAGGGACCGGCGGAGGACGCCCGCATGACCGCGACAAAGTGTCTCAAAGTCGGGCATGACCGCTCGAGTCACCCGCCAACCCGGTCCGGGGCACCTCCAGGGACCGGCGGAGGACGCCCGCATGACCGCGACAAAGTGTCTCAAAGTCGGGCATGACTGCTCGAGTCACCCGCCAACCCGGTCCGGGGCACCTCCAGGGACCGGCGGAGGACGCCCGCATGACCGCGACAAAGTGTCTCAAAGTCGGGCACGACCGCTCGAGTCACCCGCCAACCCGGTCCGGGGCACCTCCAGGGACCGGCGGAGGACGCCCGCATGACCGCGACAAAGTGTCTCAAAGTCGGGCACGACCGCTCGAGTCACCCGCCAACCCGGTCCGGGGCACCTCCAGGGACCGGCGGAGGTCGCCCGCATGACCGCGACAAAGTGTCTCAAAGTCGGGCATGACCGCTCGAGTCACCCGCCAACCCGGTCCGGGGCACCTCCGGGGACCGGCGGAGGACGCCCGCATGACCGCGACAAAGGGTCTCAAAGTCGGGCAGGACCGCTCGAGTCACCCGCCAACCCGGTCCGGGGCACCTCCGGGGAGCAGTGGAGGTCGCTCGCATGACCGCGACAAAGTGTCTCAAAGTCGGGCATGACCGCTCGAGTCGCCCGCCATCCCGGTCCGGAGCTCAACACTTTGTCGTTTTTTCCACTCCCTCCCCATTAACCTCTAGGTGGTTGCGCTCGTGACATCAAAAAGACCACTTTTTGCAGAGCAGTCACACTCGGAAAAAATTCGTTTCGTCTGGCAAAAGAACCAGAGTTCTCAGCGGGCTTCCAGTCCAACCTTGTCCGATTTTGAGGCACCAGGCTCGGCCACAGTCCGAGCCCATTCACTCCCTCCCCTGTTGTACTCGCTCCCTATTAACCTCTAGGTGGTTGCGCTCGTGACATCAAAAAGACCACTTTTTGAGGAGCAGTCACACTTAGGAAAAATCCGTTTGCGCTCACACCATCCCTCCCCATTAACCTCTAGGTGGTTGCGCTCGTGACATCAAAAAGACCACTTTTTGAGGAGCAGTCACACTTAGGAAAAATCCGTTTGCGCTCACACCATCCCTCCCCATTAACCTCTAGGTGGTTGCGCTCGTGACATCAAAAAGACCACTTTTTGAGGAGCAGTCAGACACCGAGGTTTTCTGGATTTATGTCCGTTTTCCTGGTTCTCTGACTCGGGCACCTTGTGACCGACATCCCCCCCTTCCCTGGTTCTATTTTGCCGATACTTTGGTGAGTTTTCTACCCGCAAACCAAGCCCCCCAAGCCCGCCGCCTGGTGGGGGAGCATGCCGCCTGGCCCGGTTCTATTTTAGGTCACTTTGGTGAGTTTTCTACCCGCAAACCAAGCCCCCCAAGCCCGCCGCCTGGTGGGGGAAGAGGCCCCCTGGTCCCGGTTCTATTTTAGGACACTTTGGTGAGTTTTCTACCCGCAAACCAAGCCCCCCAAGCCCGCCGCCTGGTGGGGGAAGATGCCCCCTGGTCCCGGTTCTATTTTAGGACACTTTGGTGAGTTTTCTACCCGCAAACCAAGCCCCCCAAGCCCGCCGCCTGGTGGGGGAAGATGCCCCCTGGTCCCGGTTCTATTTTAGGACACTTTGGTGAGTTTTCTACCCGCAAACCAAGCCCCCCAAGCCCGCCGCCTGGTGGGGGAACATGCCCCCTGGTCCCGGTTCTATTTTAGGACACTTTGGTGAGTTTTCTACCCGCAAACCAAGCCCCCCAAGCCCGCCGCCTGGTGGGGGAACATGCCGCCTAGCCCGGTTCTATTTTAGGTCACTTTGGTGAGTTTTCTACCCGCAAACCAAGCCCCCCAAGCCCGCCGCCTGGTGGGGGAAGAGGCCCCCTGGTCCCGGTTCTATTTTAGGACACTTTGGTGAGTTTTCTACCCGCAAACCAAGCCCCCCAAGCCCGCCGCCTGGTGGGGGAACATGCCCCCTGGTCCTGGTTCTATTTTAGGACACTTTGGTGAGTTTTCTACCCGCAAACCAAGCCCCCCAAGCCCGCCGCCTGGTGGGGGAGCATGCCCCCTGGTCCCGGTTCTATTTTAGGACACTTTGGTGAGTTTTCTACCCGGAAACCAAGCCCCCCAAGCCCGCCACCTGGTGGGGGAAGAGGCCCCCTGGTCCCGGTTCTATTTTAGGACACTTTGGTGAGTTTTCTACCCACACTGCAGGTCCCCAAATGCCGCCATCTGGTGGGGGAACATGCCGCCTGCACCGGTTCTATTTTAAGTCACTTTGGTGAGTTTTCTGCCCACACTACGGGTCCCCAAATGCCGCCATCTGGTGGGGGAACATGCCGCCTGCACCGGTTCTATTTTAAGTCACTTTGGTGCGTTTTCTGCCCACACTACGGCTCCCCAAATGCCGCCATCTGGTGGGGGAACATGCCGCCTGCACCGGTTCTATTTTAAGTCACTTTGGTGAGTTTTCTGCCCACACTACGGGTCCCCAAATGCCGCCATCTGGTGGGGGAACATGCCGCCTGCACCGGTTCTATTTTAAGTCACTTTGGTGAGTTTTCTGCCCACACTACGGCTCCCCAAATGCCGCCATCTGGTGGGGGAACATGCCGCCTGCACCGGTTCTATTTTAAGTCACTTTGGTGAGTTTTCTGCCCACACTACGGCTCCCCAAATGCCGCCATCTGGTGGGGGAACATGCCGCCTGCACCGGTTCTATTTTAAGTCACTTTGGTGAGTTTTCTACCCACACTACGGGTCCCCAAATGCCGCCATCTGGTGGGGGAACATGCCGCCTGCACCGGTTCTATTTTAAGTCACTTTGGTGAGTTTTCTACCCACACTACGGGTCCCCAAATGCCGCCATCTGGTGGGGGAACATGCCGCCTGCACCGGTTCTATTTTAAGTCACTTTGGTGAGTTTTCTGCCCACACTACGGGTCCCCAAATGCCGCCATCTGGTGGGGGAACATGCCGCCTGCACCGGTTCTATTTTAAGTCACTTTGGTGAGTTTTCTGCCCACACTACGGGTCCCCAAATGCCGCCACCTGGTGGGGGAACTGCCGCCTAGTCCCGGTTCTATTTTAGGTCACTTTTCTCACTTTCTGACCCACAAATAATGCCCCAAATGCCGCCGCCTGGTGGGGGGAACTGCCGCCTAGTCCCGGTTCTATTTTAGGTCACTTTTCTCACTTTCTGACCCACAAATAATGCCCCAAATGCCGCCGCCTGGTGGGGGGAACTGCCGCCTAGTCCCGGTTCTATTTTAGGTCACTTTTCTCACTTTCTGACCCACAAATAATGCCCCAAATGCCGCCGCCTGGTGGGGGGAACTGCCGCCTAGTCCCGGTTCTATTTTAGGTCACTTTTCTCACTTTCTGACCCACAAATAATGCCCCAAATGCCGCCGCCTGGTGGGGGGAACTGCCGCCTAGTCCCGGTTCTATTTTAGGTCACTTTTCTCACTTTCTGACCCACAAATAATGCCCCAAATGCCGCCGCCTGGTGGGGGGAACTGCCGCCTAGTCCCGGTTCTATTTTAGGTCACTTTTCTCACTTTCTGACCCACAAATAATGCCCCAAATGCCGCCGCCTGGTGGGGGGAACTGCCGCCTAGTCCCGGTTCTATTTTAGGTCACTTTTCTCACTTTCTGACCCACAAATAATGCCCCAAATGCCGCCGCCTGGTGGGGGGAACTGCCGCCTAGTCCCGGTTCTATTTTAGGTCACTTTTCTCACTTTCTGACCCACAAATAATGCCCCAAATGCCGCCGCCTGGTGGGGGGAACTGCCGCCTAGTCCCGGTTCTATTTTAGGTCACTTTTCTCACTTTCTGACCCACAAATAATGCCCCAAATGCCGCCGCCTGGTGGGGGGAACTGCCGCCTAGTCCCGGTTCTATTTTAGGTCACTTTTCTCACTTTCTGACCCACAAATAATGCCCCAAATGCCGCCGCCTGGTGGGGGGAACTGCCGCCTAGTCCCGGTTCTATTTTAGGTCACTTTTCTCACTTTCTGACCCACAAATAATGCCCCAAATGCCGCCGCCTGGTGGGGGGAACTGCCGCCTAGTCCCGGTTCTATTTTAGGTCACTTTTCTCACTTTCTTACCCACAAATAATGCCCCAAATGCCGCCGCCTGGTGGGGGGAACTGCCGCCTAGTCCCGGTTCTATTTTAGGTCACTTTTCTCACTTTTCTACCCACAAATAATGGCAAAAAAAAATGCTTACAGCACCCAGTATTCCCAGGCGGTCTCCCATCCAAGTACTAACTGGGCCCGACCCTGCTTGGCTTCCGAGATCAGACGAGATCGGGCTCATTCAGGGTGGTGTGGCCGTAAGCGAGGGAAGCGCTTGTGAAATGCCCCAAAGTGTTGAAAATGTTCCCCAGGCCCCTGGTTCCCCATCCCCGCAGGAGGAGGCTCCCCAGGCCCCCTGGTTCCCCATCCCCGCAGGAGGAGGCTCCCCAGGCCCCCTGGTGCAGGAGGAGGCTCCCCAGGCCCCTGGTTCCCCATCCCCGCAGGAGGAGGCTCCCCAGGCCCCCTGGTTCCCCATCCCCGCAGGAGGAGGCTCCCCAGGCCCCATGGTTCCCCATCACCGCAGGAGGAGGCTCCCCAGGCCCCCTGGTTCCCCATCCCCGCAGGAGGAGGCTCCCCAGGCCCCCTGGTGCAGGAGGAGGCTCCCCAGGCCCCCTGGTTCCCCATCCCCGCAGGAGGAGGCTCCCCAGGCCCCCTGGTTCTCCATGCCCGCAGGAGGAGGCTCCCCAGGCCCCTGGTTCCCCATCCCCGCAGGAGGAGGCTCCCCAGGCCCCCTGGTTCTCCATGCCCGCAGGAGGAGGCTCCCCAGGCCCCCTGGTTCTCCATCCCCGCAGGAGGAGGCTCCCCAGGCCCCCTGGTTCTCCATCCCCGCAGGAGGAGGCTCCCCAGGCCCCCATGTTCTCCATGCCCGCAGGAGGAGGCTCCCCAGGCCCCTTGGTTCTCCATCCCCGCAGGAGTAGGCTCCCCAGGCGCCCTGGTTCTCCATCCCCGCAGGAGGAGGCTCCCCAGGCCCCCTGGTTCTCCATCCCCGCAGGAGGAGGCTCCCCAGGCCCCATGGTTCCCCATCACCGCAGGAGGAGGCTCCCCAGGCCCCCTGGTTCCCCATCCCCGCAGGAGGAGGCTCCCCAGGCCCCCTGGTTCTCCATCCCCGCAGGAGGAGGCTCCCCAGGCCCCCATGTTCTCCATGCCCGCAGGAGGAGGCTCCCCAGGCCCCTTGGTTCTCCATCCCCGCAGGAGGAGGCTCCCCAGGCCCCTGGTTCTCCATCCCCGCAGGAGGAGGCTCCCCAGGCGCCCTGGTTCTCCATCCCCGCAGGAGGAGGCTCCCCAGGCCCCCTGGTTCTCCATGCCCGCAGGAGGAGGCTCCCCAGGCCCCCTGGTTCTCCATCCCCGCAGGAGGAGGCTCCCCAGGCCCCCTGGTTCCCCATCCCCGCAGGAGGAGGCTCCCCAGGCCCCCTGGTTCTCCATGCCCGCAGGAGGAGGCTCCCCAGGCCCCCTGGTTCTCCATCCCCGCAGGAGGAGGCTCCCCAGGCCCCCATGTTCTCCATGCCCGCAGGAGGAGGCTCCCCAGGCCCCTTGGTTCTCCATCCCCGCAGGAGGAGGCTCCCCAGGCCCCTGGTTCCCCATCCCCGCAGGAGGAGGCTCCCCAGGCCCCCTGGTTCTCCATGCCCGCAGGAGGAGGCTCCCCAGGCCCCCTGGTTCTCCATGCCCGCAGGAGGAGGCTCCCCAGGCCCCCTGGTTCTCCATCCCCGCAGGAGGAGGCTCCCCAGGCCCCTGGTTCTCCATGCCCGCAGGAGGAGGCTCCCCAGGCCCCCTGGTTCTCCATGACCGCAGGAGGAGGCTCCCCAGGCCCCCTGGTTCTCCATCCCCGCAGGAGGAGGCTCCCCAGGCCCCCTGGTTCCCCATCCCCGCAGGAGGAGGCTCCCCAGGCCCCCTGGTTCCCCATCCCCGCAGGAGGAGGCTCCCCAGGCGCCCTGGTTCTCCATCCCCGCAGGAGGAGGCTCCCCAGGCCCCCTGGTTCTCCATGCCCGCAGGAGGAGGCTCCCCAGGCCCCCTGGTTCTCCATCCCCGCAGGAGGAGGCTCCCCAGGCCCCCTGGTTCCCCATCCCCGCAGGAGGAGGCTCCCCAGGCCCCCTGGTTCTCCATCCCCGCAGGAGGAGGCTCCCCAGGCCCCCATGTTCTCCATGCCCGCAGGAGGAGGCTCCCCAGGCCCCTTGGTTCCCCATCCCCGCAGGAGGAGGCTCCCCAGGCCCCTGGTTCTCCATCCCCGCAGGAGGAGGCTCCCCAGGCGCCCTGGTTCTCCATCCCCGCAGGAGGAGGCTCCCCAGGCCCCCTGGTTCTCCATGCCCGCAGGAGGAGGCTCCCCAGGCCCCCTGGTTCTCCATCCCCGCAGGAGGAGGCTCCCCAGGCCCCCTGGTTCCCCATCCCCGCAGGAGGAGGCTCCCCAGGCCCCCTGGTTCTCCATGCCCGCAGGAGGAGGCTCCCCAGGCCCCCTGGTTCTCCATCCCCGCAGGAGGAGGCTCCCCAGGCCCCCATGTTCTCCATGCCCGCAGGAGGAGGCTCCCCAGGCCCCTTGGTTCTCCATCCCCGCAGGAGGAGGCTCCCCAGGCCCCTGGTTCCCCATCCCCGCAGGAGGAGGCTCCCCAGGCCCCCTGGTTCTCCATGCCCGCAGGAGGAGGCTCCCCAGGCCCCCTGGTTCTCCATGCCCGCAGGAGGAGGCTCCCCAGGCCCCCTGGTTCTCCATCCCCGCAGGAGGAGGCTCCCCAGGCCCCTGGTTCTCCATGCCCGCAGGAGGAGGCTCCCCAGGCCCCCTGGTTCTCCATGACCGCAGGAGGAGGCTCCCCAGGCCCCCTGGTTCTCCATCCCCGCAGGAGGAGGCTCCCCAGGCCCCCTGGTTCCCCATCCCCGCAGGAGGAGGCTCCCCAGGCCCCCTGGTTCCCCATCCCCGCAGGAGGAGGCTCCCCAGGCGCCCTGGTTCTCCATCCCCGCAGGAGGAGGCTCCCCAGGCCCCCTGGTTCTCCATGCCCGCAGGAGGAGGCTCCCCAGGCCCCCTGGTTCTCCATCCCCGCAGGAGGAGGCTCCCCAGGCCCCCTGGTTCCCCATCCCCGCAGGAGGAGGCTCCCCAGGCCCCCTGGTTCTCCATGCCCGCAGGAGGAGGCTCCCCAGGCCCCCTGGTTCTCCATCCCCGCAGGAGGAGGCTCCCCAGGCCCCCATGTTCTCCATGCCCGCAGGAGGAGGCTCCCCAGGCCCCTTGGTTCTCCATCCCCGCAGGAGGAGGCTCCCCAGGCCCCTGGTTCCCCATCCCCGCAGGAGGAGGCTCCCCAGGCCCCCTGGTTCTCCATGCCCGCAGGAGGAGGCTCCCCAGGCCCCCTGGTTCTCCATGCCCGCAGGAGGAGGCTCCCCAGGCCCCCTGGTTCTCCATCCCCGCAGGAGGAGGCTCCCCAGGCCCCTGGTTCTCCATGCCCGCAGGAGGAGGCTCCCCAGGCCCCCTGGTTCTCCATGACCGCAGGAGGAGGCTCCCCAGGCCCCCTGGTTCTCCATCCCCGCAGGAGGAGGCTCCCCAGGCCCCCTGGTTCCCCATCCCCGCAGGAGGAGGCTCCCCAGGCCCCCTGGTTCCCCATCCCCGCAGGAGGAGGCTCCCCAGGCCCCCTGGTTCTCCATCCCCGCAGGAGGAGGCCCCCCAGGCCCCTGGTTCCCCATCCCCGCAGGAGGAGGCTCCCCAGGCCCCCTGGTTCTCCATGCCCGCAGGAGGAGGCTCCCCAGGCCCCCTGGTTCTCCATGCCCGCAGGAGGAGGCTCCCCAGGCCCCCTGGTTCTCCATCCCCGCAGGAGGAGGCTCCCCAGGCCCCTGGTTCTCCATGCCCGCAGGAGGAGGCTCCCCAGGCCCCCTGGTTCTCCATGACCGCAGGAGGAGGCTCCCCAGGCCCCCTGGTTCTCCATCCCCGCAGGAGGAGGCTCCCCAGGCCCCCTGGTTCCCCATCCCCGCAGGAGGAGGCTCCCCAGGCCCCCTGGTTCCCCATCCCCGCAGGAGGAGGCTCCCCAGGCCCCCTGGTTCTCCATCCCCGCAGGAGGAGGCCCCCCAGGCCCCTGGTTCCCCATCCCCGCAGGAGGAGGCTCCCCAGGCCCCCTGGTTCTCCATGCCCGCAGGAGGAGGCTCCCCAGGCCCCTGGTTGGGAGAGGGGGAAAAAGAGCAAAGTGTTTAAAAATGCCCCAAAGTGTTGAAAATGTTCCCCAGGCCCCTGGTTCCCCATCCCCGCAGGAGGAGGCTCCCCAGGCCCCCTGGTTGGGAGAGGGGGAAAAAG
>NW_028258562.1:347500-357500 GCF_982586985.1 Callionymus lyra
TATGGTGCCTCCCTATTAACCTCTAGGTGGTTGCGCTCGTGACATCAAAAAGACCACTTTTTGCAGAGCAGTCACACTCGGAAAAAATTTCTTTCGTCTGGCAAAAGAACCAGAGTGTTCAGCGGTCATCCACTCCAACCTTGTCCGATTTTGAGGCACCAGGCTCGGCCACCCTCCGAGCCTTTTCACTCCCTCTCCTGTTATGGTGCCTCCCTATTAACCTCTAGGTGGTTGCGCTCGTGACATCAAAAAGACCACTTTTTTCAGAGCAGTCACACTCGGGAAAAATTTCTTTCGTCTGGCAAAAGAACCAGAGTTTTCAGCGGTCATCCACTCCAACCTTGTCCGATTTTGAGGCACCAGGCTCGGCCACCCTCCGAGCCTTTTCACTCCCTCTCCTGTTATGGTGCCTCCCTATTAACCTCTAGGTGGTTGCGCTCGTGACATCAAAAATACCACTTTTTGCAGAGCAGTCACACTCGGAAAAAATTTCTTTCGTCTGGCAAAAGAACCAGAGTTTTCAGCGGTCATCCACTCCAACCTTGTCCGATTTTGAGGCACCAGGCTCGGCCACCCTCCGAGCCTTTTCACTCCCTCTCCTGTTATGGTGCCTCCCTATTAACCTCTAGGTGGTTGCGCTCGTGACATCAAAAAGACCACTTTTTGCAGAGCAGTCACACTCGGGAAAAATTTCTTTCGTCTGGCAAAAGAACCAGAGTTTTCAGCGGTCATCCACTCCAACCTTGTCCGATTTTGAGGCACCAGGCTCGGCCACCGTCCGAGCCTTTTCACTCCCTCTCCTGTTATGGTGCCTCCCTATTAACCTCTAGGTGGTTGCGCTCGTGACATCAAAAAGACCACTTTTTTCAGAGCAGTCACACTCGGGAAAAATTTCTTTCGTCTGGCAAAAGAACCAGAGTTATCAGCGGTCATCCACTCCAACCTTGTCCGACGTTGAGGCACCGATGTCGGCCAAGTTCTGAGCGTTCCACCGCCGAATGCCACTGGTCCTCAACACAGCGGACTTCCAATCCAACCTTGTCCGACTTTGAGGCACCGAAGTCGGCCTCAGCCCGAGCCTTCCCCCGCCGACCTCACTGGAGCCCGCCATCCAGGGACCGGCGGAGGTCGCCCGCATGACCGCGGCAAAGTGTCTCAAAGTCGGGCACGACCGCTCGAGTCACCCGCCAACCCGGTCCGGGGCACCTCCAGGGACCGGCGGAGGTCGCCCGCATGACCGCGGCAAAGTGTCTCAAAGTCGGGCATGACCGCTCGAGTCACCCGCCAACCCGGTCCGGGGCACCTCCAGGGACCGGCGGAGGACGCCCGCATGACCGCGACAAAGTGTCTCAAAGTCGGGCACGACCGCTCGAGTCACCCGCCAACCCGGTCCGGGGCACCTCCAGGGACCGGCGGAGGACGCCCGCATGACCGCGACAAAGTGTCTCAAAGTCGGGCACGACCGCTCGAGTCACCCGCCAACCCGGTCCGGGGCACCTCCAGGGACCGGCGGAGGACGCCCGCATGACCGCGACAAAGTGTCTCAAAGTCGGGCACGACCGCTCGAGTCACCCGCCAACCCGGTCCGGGGCACCTCCAGGGACCGGCGGAGGACGCCCGCATGACCGCGACAAAGTGTCTCAAAGTCGGGCAGGACCGCTCGAGTCACCCGCCAACCCGGTCCGGGGCACCTCCAGGGACCGGCGGAGGACGCCCGCATGACCGCGACAAAGTGTCTCAAAGTCGGGCACGACCGCTCGAGTCACCCGCCAACCCGGTCCGGGGCACCTCCAGGGACCGGCGGAGGACGCCCGCATGACCGCGACAAAGTGTCTCAAAGTCGGTCATGACCGTTCGAGTCACCCGCCAACCCGGTCCGGGGCACCTCCAGGGACCGGCGGAGGAGGCCCGCATGACCGCGACAAAGTGTCTCAAAGTCGGGCACAACCGCTCGAGTCACCCGCCAACCCGGTCCGGGGCACCTCCAGGGACCGGCGGAGGACGCCCGCATGACCGCGACAAAGTGTCTCAAAGTCGGGCACGACCGCTCGAGTCACCCGCCAACCCGGTCCGGGGCACCTCCAGGGACCGGCGGAGGACGCCCGCATGACCGCGACAAAGTGTCTCAAAGTCGGGCATGACCGCTCGAGTCACCCGCCAACCCGGTCCGGGGCACCTCCAGGGACCGGCGGAGGACGCCCGCATGACCGCGACAAAGTGTCTCAAAGTCGGGCATGACTGCTCGAGTCACCCGCCAACCCGGTCCGGGGCACCTCCAGGGACCGGCGGAGGACGCCCGCATGACCGCGACAAAGTGTCTCAAAGTCGGGCACGACCGCTCGAGTCACCCGCCAACCCGGTCCGGGGCACCTCCAGGGACCGGCGGAGGACGCCCGCATGACCGCGACAAAGTGTCTCAAAGTCGGGCACGACCGCTCGAGTCACCCGCCAACCCGGTCCGGGGCACCTCCAGGGACCGGCGGAGGTCGCCCGCATGACCGCGACAAAGTGTCTCAAAGTCGGGCATGACCGCTCGAGTCACCCGCCAACCCGGTCCGGGGCACCTCCGGGGACCGGCGGAGGACGCCCGCATGACCGCGACAAAGGGTCTCAAAGTCGGGCAGGACCGCTCGAGTCACCCGCCAACCCGGTCCGGGGCACCTCCGGGGAGCAGTGGAGGTCGCTCGCATGACCGCGACAAAGTGTCTCAAAGTCGGGCATGACCGCTCGAGTCGCCCGCCATCCCGGTCCGGAGCTCAACACTTTGTCGTTTTTTCCACTCCCTCCCCATTAACCTCTAGGTGGTTGCGCTCGTGACATCAAAAAGACCACTTTTTGCAGAGCAGTCACACTCGGAAAAAATTCGTTTCGTCTGGCAAAAGAACCAGAGTTCTCAGCGGGCTTCCAGTCCAACCTTGTCCGATTTTGAGGCACCAGGCTCGGCCACAGTCCGAGCCCATTCACTCCCTCCCCTGTTGTACTCGCTCCCTATTAACCTCTAGGTGGTTGCGCTCGTGACATCAAAAAGACCACTTTTTGAGGAGCAGTCACACTTAGGAAAAATCCGTTTGCGCTCACACCATCCCTCCCCATTAACCTCTAGGTGGTTGCGCTCGTGACATCAAAAAGACCACTTTTTGAGGAGCAGTCACACTTAGGAAAAATCCGTTTGCGCTCACACCATCCCTCCCCATTAACCTCTAGGTGGTTGCGCTCGTGACATCAAAAAGACCACTTTTTGAGGAGCAGTCAGACACCGAGGTTTTCTGGATTTATGTCCGTTTTCCTGGTTCTCTGACTCGGGCACCTTGTGACCGACATCCCCCCCTTCCCTGGTTCTATTTTGCCGATACTTTGGTGAGTTTTCTACCCGCAAACCAAGCCCCCCAAGCCCGCCGCCTGGTGGGGGAGCATGCCGCCTGGCCCGGTTCTATTTTAGGTCACTTTGGTGAGTTTTCTACCCGCAAACCAAGCCCCCCAAGCCCGCCGCCTGGTGGGGGAAGAGGCCCCCTGGTCCCGGTTCTATTTTAGGACACTTTGGTGAGTTTTCTACCCGCAAACCAAGCCCCCCAAGCCCGCCGCCTGGTGGGGGAAGATGCCCCCTGGTCCCGGTTCTATTTTAGGACACTTTGGTGAGTTTTCTACCCGCAAACCAAGCCCCCCAAGCCCGCCGCCTGGTGGGGGAAGATGCCCCCTGGTCCCGGTTCTATTTTAGGACACTTTGGTGAGTTTTCTACCCGCAAACCAAGCCCCCCAAGCCCGCCGCCTGGTGGGGGAACATGCCCCCTGGTCCCGGTTCTATTTTAGGACACTTTGGTGAGTTTTCTACCCGCAAACCAAGCCCCCCAAGCCCGCCGCCTGGTGGGGGAACATGCCGCCTAGCCCGGTTCTATTTTAGGTCACTTTGGTGAGTTTTCTACCCGCAAACCAAGCCCCCCAAGCCCGCCGCCTGGTGGGGGAAGAGGCCCCCTGGTCCCGGTTCTATTTTAGGACACTTTGGTGAGTTTTCTACCCGCAAACCAAGCCCCCCAAGCCCGCCGCCTGGTGGGGGAACATGCCCCCTGGTCCTGGTTCTATTTTAGGACACTTTGGTGAGTTTTCTACCCGCAAACCAAGCCCCCCAAGCCCGCCGCCTGGTGGGGGAGCATGCCCCCTGGTCCCGGTTCTATTTTAGGACACTTTGGTGAGTTTTCTACCCGGAAACCAAGCCCCCCAAGCCCGCCACCTGGTGGGGGAAGAGGCCCCCTGGTCCCGGTTCTATTTTAGGACACTTTGGTGAGTTTTCTACCCACACTGCAGGTCCCCAAATGCCGCCATCTGGTGGGGGAACATGCCGCCTGCACCGGTTCTATTTTAAGTCACTTTGGTGAGTTTTCTGCCCACACTACGGGTCCCCAAATGCCGCCATCTGGTGGGGGAACATGCCGCCTGCACCGGTTCTATTTTAAGTCACTTTGGTGCGTTTTCTGCCCACACTACGGCTCCCCAAATGCCGCCATCTGGTGGGGGAACATGCCGCCTGCACCGGTTCTATTTTAAGTCACTTTGGTGAGTTTTCTGCCCACACTACGGGTCCCCAAATGCCGCCATCTGGTGGGGGAACATGCCGCCTGCACCGGTTCTATTTTAAGTCACTTTGGTGAGTTTTCTGCCCACACTACGGCTCCCCAAATGCCGCCATCTGGTGGGGGAACATGCCGCCTGCACCGGTTCTATTTTAAGTCACTTTGGTGAGTTTTCTGCCCACACTACGGCTCCCCAAATGCCGCCATCTGGTGGGGGAACATGCCGCCTGCACCGGTTCTATTTTAAGTCACTTTGGTGAGTTTTCTACCCACACTACGGGTCCCCAAATGCCGCCATCTGGTGGGGGAACATGCCGCCTGCACCGGTTCTATTTTAAGTCACTTTGGTGAGTTTTCTACCCACACTACGGGTCCCCAAATGCCGCCATCTGGTGGGGGAACATGCCGCCTGCACCGGTTCTATTTTAAGTCACTTTGGTGAGTTTTCTGCCCACACTACGGGTCCCCAAATGCCGCCATCTGGTGGGGGAACATGCCGCCTGCACCGGTTCTATTTTAAGTCACTTTGGTGAGTTTTCTGCCCACACTACGGGTCCCCAAATGCCGCCACCTGGTGGGGGAACTGCCGCCTAGTCCCGGTTCTATTTTAGGTCACTTTTCTCACTTTCTGACCCACAAATAATGCCCCAAATGCCGCCGCCTGGTGGGGGGAACTGCCGCCTAGTCCCGGTTCTATTTTAGGTCACTTTTCTCACTTTCTGACCCACAAATAATGCCCCAAATGCCGCCGCCTGGTGGGGGGAACTGCCGCCTAGTCCCGGTTCTATTTTAGGTCACTTTTCTCACTTTCTGACCCACAAATAATGCCCCAAATGCCGCCGCCTGGTGGGGGGAACTGCCGCCTAGTCCCGGTTCTATTTTAGGTCACTTTTCTCACTTTCTGACCCACAAATAATGCCCCAAATGCCGCCGCCTGGTGGGGGGAACTGCCGCCTAGTCCCGGTTCTATTTTAGGTCACTTTTCTCACTTTCTGACCCACAAATAATGCCCCAAATGCCGCCGCCTGGTGGGGGGAACTGCCGCCTAGTCCCGGTTCTATTTTAGGTCACTTTTCTCACTTTCTGACCCACAAATAATGCCCCAAATGCCGCCGCCTGGTGGGGGGAACTGCCGCCTAGTCCCGGTTCTATTTTAGGTCACTTTTCTCACTTTCTGACCCACAAATAATGCCCCAAATGCCGCCGCCTGGTGGGGGGAACTGCCGCCTAGTCCCGGTTCTATTTTAGGTCACTTTTCTCACTTTCTGACCCACAAATAATGCCCCAAATGCCGCCGCCTGGTGGGGGGAACTGCCGCCTAGTCCCGGTTCTATTTTAGGTCACTTTTCTCACTTTCTGACCCACAAATAATGCCCCAAATGCCGCCGCCTGGTGGGGGGAACTGCCGCCTAGTCCCGGTTCTATTTTAGGTCACTTTTCTCACTTTCTGACCCACAAATAATGCCCCAAATGCCGCCGCCTGGTGGGGGGAACTGCCGCCTAGTCCCGGTTCTATTTTAGGTCACTTTTCTCACTTTCTGACCCACAAATAATGCCCCAAATGCCGCCGCCTGGTGGGGGGAACTGCCGCCTAGTCCCGGTTCTATTTTAGGTCACTTTTCTCACTTTCTTACCCACAAATAATGCCCCAAATGCCGCCGCCTGGTGGGGGGAACTGCCGCCTAGTCCCGGTTCTATTTTAGGTCACTTTTCTCACTTTTCTACCCACAAATAATGGCAAAAAAAAATGCTTACAGCACCCAGTATTCCCAGGCGGTCTCCCATCCAAGTACTAACTGGGCCCGACCCTGCTTGGCTTCCGAGATCAGACGAGATCGGGCTCATTCAGGGTGGTGTGGCCGTAAGCGAGGGAAGCGCTTGTGAAATGCCCCAAAGTGTTGAAAATGTTCCCCAGGCCCCTGGTTCCCCATCCCCGCAGGAGGAGGCTCCCCAGGCCCCCTGGTTCCCCATCCCCGCAGGAGGAGGCTCCCCAGGCCCCCTGGTGCAGGAGGAGGCTCCCCAGGCCCCTGGTTCCCCATCCCCGCAGGAGGAGGCTCCCCAGGCCCCCTGGTTCCCCATCCCCGCAGGAGGAGGCTCCCCAGGCCCCATGGTTCCCCATCACCGCAGGAGGAGGCTCCCCAGGCCCCCTGGTTCCCCATCCCCGCAGGAGGAGGCTCCCCAGGCCCCCTGGTGCAGGAGGAGGCTCCCCAGGCCCCCTGGTTCCCCATCCCCGCAGGAGGAGGCTCCCCAGGCCCCCTGGTTCTCCATGCCCGCAGGAGGAGGCTCCCCAGGCCCCTGGTTCCCCATCCCCGCAGGAGGAGGCTCCCCAGGCCCCCTGGTTCTCCATGCCCGCAGGAGGAGGCTCCCCAGGCCCCCTGGTTCTCCATCCCCGCAGGAGGAGGCTCCCCAGGCCCCCTGGTTCTCCATCCCCGCAGGAGGAGGCTCCCCAGGCCCCCATGTTCTCCATGCCCGCAGGAGGAGGCTCCCCAGGCCCCTTGGTTCTCCATCCCCGCAGGAGTAGGCTCCCCAGGCGCCCTGGTTCTCCATCCCCGCAGGAGGAGGCTCCCCAGGCCCCCTGGTTCTCCATCCCCGCAGGAGGAGGCTCCCCAGGCCCCATGGTTCCCCATCACCGCAGGAGGAGGCTCCCCAGGCCCCCTGGTTCCCCATCCCCGCAGGAGGAGGCTCCCCAGGCCCCCTGGTTCTCCATCCCCGCAGGAGGAGGCTCCCCAGGCCCCCATGTTCTCCATGCCCGCAGGAGGAGGCTCCCCAGGCCCCTTGGTTCTCCATCCCCGCAGGAGGAGGCTCCCCAGGCCCCTGGTTCTCCATCCCCGCAGGAGGAGGCTCCCCAGGCGCCCTGGTTCTCCATCCCCGCAGGAGGAGGCTCCCCAGGCCCCCTGGTTCTCCATGCCCGCAGGAGGAGGCTCCCCAGGCCCCCTGGTTCTCCATCCCCGCAGGAGGAGGCTCCCCAGGCCCCCTGGTTCCCCATCCCCGCAGGAGGAGGCTCCCCAGGCCCCCTGGTTCTCCATGCCCGCAGGAGGAGGCTCCCCAGGCCCCCTGGTTCTCCATCCCCGCAGGAGGAGGCTCCCCAGGCCCCCATGTTCTCCATGCCCGCAGGAGGAGGCTCCCCAGGCCCCTTGGTTCTCCATCCCCGCAGGAGGAGGCTCCCCAGGCCCCTGGTTCCCCATCCCCGCAGGAGGAGGCTCCCCAGGCCCCCTGGTTCTCCATGCCCGCAGGAGGAGGCTCCCCAGGCCCCCTGGTTCTCCATGCCCGCAGGAGGAGGCTCCCCAGGCCCCCTGGTTCTCCATCCCCGCAGGAGGAGGCTCCCCAGGCCCCTGGTTCTCCATGCCCGCAGGAGGAGGCTCCCCAGGCCCCCTGGTTCTCCATGACCGCAGGAGGAGGCTCCCCAGGCCCCCTGGTTCTCCATCCCCGCAGGAGGAGGCTCCCCAGGCCCCCTGGTTCCCCATCCCCGCAGGAGGAGGCTCCCCAGGCCCCCTGGTTCCCCATCCCCGCAGGAGGAGGCTCCCCAGGCGCCCTGGTTCTCCATCCCCGCAGGAGGAGGCTCCCCAGGCCCCCTGGTTCTCCATGCCCGCAGGAGGAGGCTCCCCAGGCCCCCTGGTTCTCCATCCCCGCAGGAGGAGGCTCCCCAGGCCCCCTGGTTCCCCATCCCCGCAGGAGGAGGCTCCCCAGGCCCCCTGGTTCTCCATCCCCGCAGGAGGAGGCTCCCCAGGCCCCCATGTTCTCCATGCCCGCAGGAGGAGGCTCCCCAGGCCCCTTGGTTCCCCATCCCCGCAGGAGGAGGCTCCCCAGGCCCCTGGTTCTCCATCCCCGCAGGAGGAGGCTCCCCAGGCGCCCTGGTTCTCCATCCCCGCAGGAGGAGGCTCCCCAGGCCCCCTGGTTCTCCATGCCCGCAGGAGGAGGCTCCCCAGGCCCCCTGGTTCTCCATCCCCGCAGGAGGAGGCTCCCCAGGCCCCCTGGTTCCCCATCCCCGCAGGAGGAGGCTCCCCAGGCCCCCTGGTTCTCCATGCCCGCAGGAGGAGGCTCCCCAGGCCCCCTGGTTCTCCATCCCCGCAGGAGGAGGCTCCCCAGGCCCCCATGTTCTCCATGCCCGCAGGAGGAGGCTCCCCAGGCCCCTTGGTTCTCCATCCCCGCAGGAGGAGGCTCCCCAGGCCCCTGGTTCCCCATCCCCGCAGGAGGAGGCTCCCCAGGCCCCCTGGTTCTCCATGCCCGCAGGAGGAGGCTCCCCAGGCCCCCTGGTTCTCCATGCCCGCAGGAGGAGGCTCCCCAGGCCCCCTGGTTCTCCATCCCCGCAGGAGGAGGCTCCCCAGGCCCCTGGTTCTCCATGCCCGCAGGAGGAGGCTCCCCAGGCCCCCTGGTTCTCCATGACCGCAGGAGGAGGCTCCCCAGGCCCCCTGGTTCTCCATCCCCGCAGGAGGAGGCTCCCCAGGCCCCCTGGTTCCCCATCCCCGCAGGAGGAGGCTCCCCAGGCCCCCTGGTTCCCCATCCCCGCAGGAGGAGGCTCCCCAGGCGCCCTGGTTCTCCATCCCCGCAGGAGGAGGCTCCCCAGGCCCCCTGGTTCTCCATGCCCGCAGGAGGAGGCTCCCCAGGCCCCCTGGTTCTCCATCCCCGCAGGAGGAGGCTCCCCAGGCCCCCTGGTTCCCCATCCCCGCAGGAGGAGGCTCCCCAGGCCCCCTGGTTCTCCATGCCCGCAGGAGGAGGCTCCCCAGGCCCCCTGGTTCTCCATCCCCGCAGGAGGAGGCTCCCCAGGCCCCCATGTTCTCCATGCCCGCAGGAGGAGGCTCCCCAGGCCCCTTGGTTCTCCATCCCCGCAGGAGGAGGCTCCCCAGGCCCCTGGTTCCCCATCCCCGCAGGAGGAGGCTCCCCAGGCCCCCTGGTTCTCCATGCCCGCAGGAGGAGGCTCCCCAGGCCCCCTGGTTCTCCATGCCCGCAGGAGGAGGCTCCCCAGGCCCCCTGGTTCTCCATCCCCGCAGGAGGAGGCTCCCCAGGCCCCTGGTTCTCCATGCCCGCAGGAGGAGGCTCCCCAGGCCCCCTGGTTCTCCATGACCGCAGGAGGAGGCTCCCCAGGCCCCCTGGTTCTCCATCCCCGCAGGAGGAGGCTCCCCAGGCCCCCTGGTTCCCCATCCCCGCAGGAGGAGGCTCCCCAGGCCCCCTGGTTCCCCATCCCCGCAGGAGGAGGCTCCCCAGGCGCCCTGGTTCTCCATCCCCGCAGGAGGAGGCTCCCCAGGCCCCCTGGTTCTCCATGCCCGCAGGAGGAGGCTCCCCAGGCCCCCTGGTTCTCCATCCCCGCAGGAGGAGGCTCCCCAGGCCCCCTGGTTCCCCATCCCCGCAGGAGGAGGCTCCCCAGGCCCCCTGGTTCTCCATGCCCGCAGGAGGAGGCTCCCCAGGCCCCCTGGTTCTCCATCCCCGCAGGAGGAGGC
>NW_028258562.1:370000-380000 GCF_982586985.1 Callionymus lyra
GCAGAGCAGTCACACTCGGAAAAAATTTCTTTCGTCTGGCAAAAGAACCAGAGTTTTCAGCGGTCATCCACTCCAACCTTGTCCGATTTTGAGGCACCAGGCTCGGCCACCGTCCGAGCCTTTTCACTCCCTCTCCTGTTATGGTGCCTCCCTATTAACCTCTAGGTGGTTGCGCTCGTGACATCAAAAAGACCACTTTTTGCAGAGCAGTCACACTCGGAAAAAATTTCTTTCGTCTGGCAAAAGAACCAGAGTGTTCAGCGGTCATCCACTCCAACCTTGTCCGATTTTGAGGCACCAGGCTCGGCCACCCTCCGAGCCTTTTCACTCCCTCTCCTGTTATGGTGCCTCCCTATTAACCTCTAGGTGGTTGCGCTCGTGACATCAAAAAGACCACTTTTTTCAGAGCAGTCACACTCGGGAAAAATTTCTTTCGTCTGGCAAAAGAACCAGAGTTTTCAGCGGTCATCCACTCCAACCTTGTCCGATTTTGAGGCACCAGGCTCGGCCACCCTCCGAGCCTTTTCACTCCCTCTCCTGTTATGGTGCCTCCCTATTAACCTCTAGGTGGTTGCGCTCGTGACATCAAAAATACCACTTTTTGCAGAGCAGTCACACTCGGAAAAAATTTCTTTCGTCTGGCAAAAGAACCAGAGTTTTCAGCGGTCATCCACTCCAACCTTGTCCGATTTTGAGGCACCAGGCTCGGCCACCCTCCGAGCCTTTTCACTCCCTCTCCTGTTATGGTGCCTCCCTATTAACCTCTAGGTGGTTGCGCTCGTGACATCAAAAAGACCACTTTTTGCAGAGCAGTCACACTCGGGAAAAATTTCTTTCGTCTGGCAAAAGAACCAGAGTTTTCAGCGGTCATCCACTCCAACCTTGTCCGATTTTGAGGCACCAGGCTCGGCCACCGTCCGAGCCTTTTCACTCCCTCTCCTGTTATGGTGCCTCCCTATTAACCTCTAGGTGGTTGCGCTCGTGACATCAAAAAGACCACTTTTTTCAGAGCAGTCACACTCGGGAAAAATTTCTTTCGTCTGGCAAAAGAACCAGAGTTATCAGCGGTCATCCACTCCAACCTTGTCCGACGTTGAGGCACCGATGTCGGCCAAGTTCTGAGCGTTCCACCGCCGAATGCCACTGGTCCTCAACACAGCGGACTTCCAATCCAACCTTGTCCGACTTTGAGGCACCGAAGTCGGCCTCAGCCCGAGCCTTCCCCCGCCGACCTCACTGGAGCCCGCCATCCAGGGACCGGCGGAGGTCGCCCGCATGACCGCGGCAAAGTGTCTCAAAGTCGGGCACGACCGCTCGAGTCACCCGCCAACCCGGTCCGGGGCACCTCCAGGGACCGGCGGAGGTCGCCCGCATGACCGCGGCAAAGTGTCTCAAAGTCGGGCATGACCGCTCGAGTCACCCGCCAACCCGGTCCGGGGCACCTCCAGGGACCGGCGGAGGACGCCCGCATGACCGCGACAAAGTGTCTCAAAGTCGGGCACGACCGCTCGAGTCACCCGCCAACCCGGTCCGGGGCACCTCCAGGGACCGGCGGAGGACGCCCGCATGACCGCGACAAAGTGTCTCAAAGTCGGGCACGACCGCTCGAGTCACCCGCCAACCCGGTCCGGGGCACCTCCAGGGACCGGCGGAGGACGCCCGCATGACCGCGACAAAGTGTCTCAAAGTCGGGCACGACCGCTCGAGTCACCCGCCAACCCGGTCCGGGGCACCTCCAGGGACCGGCGGAGGACGCCCGCATGACCGCGACAAAGTGTCTCAAAGTCGGGCAGGACCGCTCGAGTCACCCGCCAACCCGGTCCGGGGCACCTCCAGGGACCGGCGGAGGACGCCCGCATGACCGCGACAAAGTGTCTCAAAGTCGGGCACGACCGCTCGAGTCACCCGCCAACCCGGTCCGGGGCACCTCCAGGGACCGGCGGAGGACGCCCGCATGACCGCGACAAAGTGTCTCAAAGTCGGTCATGACCGTTCGAGTCACCCGCCAACCCGGTCCGGGGCACCTCCAGGGACCGGCGGAGGAGGCCCGCATGACCGCGACAAAGTGTCTCAAAGTCGGGCACAACCGCTCGAGTCACCCGCCAACCCGGTCCGGGGCACCTCCAGGGACCGGCGGAGGACGCCCGCATGACCGCGACAAAGTGTCTCAAAGTCGGGCACGACCGCTCGAGTCACCCGCCAACCCGGTCCGGGGCACCTCCAGGGACCGGCGGAGGACGCCCGCATGACCGCGACAAAGTGTCTCAAAGTCGGGCATGACCGCTCGAGTCACCCGCCAACCCGGTCCGGGGCACCTCCAGGGACCGGCGGAGGACGCCCGCATGACCGCGACAAAGTGTCTCAAAGTCGGGCATGACTGCTCGAGTCACCCGCCAACCCGGTCCGGGGCACCTCCAGGGACCGGCGGAGGACGCCCGCATGACCGCGACAAAGTGTCTCAAAGTCGGGCACGACCGCTCGAGTCACCCGCCAACCCGGTCCGGGGCACCTCCAGGGACCGGCGGAGGACGCCCGCATGACCGCGACAAAGTGTCTCAAAGTCGGGCACGACCGCTCGAGTCACCCGCCAACCCGGTCCGGGGCACCTCCAGGGACCGGCGGAGGTCGCCCGCATGACCGCGACAAAGTGTCTCAAAGTCGGGCATGACCGCTCGAGTCACCCGCCAACCCGGTCCGGGGCACCTCCGGGGACCGGCGGAGGACGCCCGCATGACCGCGACAAAGGGTCTCAAAGTCGGGCAGGACCGCTCGAGTCACCCGCCAACCCGGTCCGGGGCACCTCCGGGGAGCAGTGGAGGTCGCTCGCATGACCGCGACAAAGTGTCTCAAAGTCGGGCATGACCGCTCGAGTCGCCCGCCATCCCGGTCCGGAGCTCAACACTTTGTCGTTTTTTCCACTCCCTCCCCATTAACCTCTAGGTGGTTGCGCTCGTGACATCAAAAAGACCACTTTTTGCAGAGCAGTCACACTCGGAAAAAATTCGTTTCGTCTGGCAAAAGAACCAGAGTTCTCAGCGGGCTTCCAGTCCAACCTTGTCCGATTTTGAGGCACCAGGCTCGGCCACAGTCCGAGCCCATTCACTCCCTCCCCTGTTGTACTCGCTCCCTATTAACCTCTAGGTGGTTGCGCTCGTGACATCAAAAAGACCACTTTTTGAGGAGCAGTCACACTTAGGAAAAATCCGTTTGCGCTCACACCATCCCTCCCCATTAACCTCTAGGTGGTTGCGCTCGTGACATCAAAAAGACCACTTTTTGAGGAGCAGTCACACTTAGGAAAAATCCGTTTGCGCTCACACCATCCCTCCCCATTAACCTCTAGGTGGTTGCGCTCGTGACATCAAAAAGACCACTTTTTGAGGAGCAGTCAGACACCGAGGTTTTCTGGATTTATGTCCGTTTTCCTGGTTCTCTGACTCGGGCACCTTGTGACCGACATCCCCCCCTTCCCTGGTTCTATTTTGCCGATACTTTGGTGAGTTTTCTACCCGCAAACCAAGCCCCCCAAGCCCGCCGCCTGGTGGGGGAGCATGCCGCCTGGCCCGGTTCTATTTTAGGTCACTTTGGTGAGTTTTCTACCCGCAAACCAAGCCCCCCAAGCCCGCCGCCTGGTGGGGGAAGAGGCCCCCTGGTCCCGGTTCTATTTTAGGACACTTTGGTGAGTTTTCTACCCGCAAACCAAGCCCCCCAAGCCCGCCGCCTGGTGGGGGAAGATGCCCCCTGGTCCCGGTTCTATTTTAGGACACTTTGGTGAGTTTTCTACCCGCAAACCAAGCCCCCCAAGCCCGCCGCCTGGTGGGGGAAGATGCCCCCTGGTCCCGGTTCTATTTTAGGACACTTTGGTGAGTTTTCTACCCGCAAACCAAGCCCCCCAAGCCCGCCGCCTGGTGGGGGAACATGCCCCCTGGTCCCGGTTCTATTTTAGGACACTTTGGTGAGTTTTCTACCCGCAAACCAAGCCCCCCAAGCCCGCCGCCTGGTGGGGGAACATGCCGCCTAGCCCGGTTCTATTTTAGGTCACTTTGGTGAGTTTTCTACCCGCAAACCAAGCCCCCCAAGCCCGCCGCCTGGTGGGGGAAGAGGCCCCCTGGTCCCGGTTCTATTTTAGGACACTTTGGTGAGTTTTCTACCCGCAAACCAAGCCCCCCAAGCCCGCCGCCTGGTGGGGGAACATGCCCCCTGGTCCTGGTTCTATTTTAGGACACTTTGGTGAGTTTTCTACCCGCAAACCAAGCCCCCCAAGCCCGCCGCCTGGTGGGGGAGCATGCCCCCTGGTCCCGGTTCTATTTTAGGACACTTTGGTGAGTTTTCTACCCGGAAACCAAGCCCCCCAAGCCCGCCACCTGGTGGGGGAAGAGGCCCCCTGGTCCCGGTTCTATTTTAGGACACTTTGGTGAGTTTTCTACCCACACTGCAGGTCCCCAAATGCCGCCATCTGGTGGGGGAACATGCCGCCTGCACCGGTTCTATTTTAAGTCACTTTGGTGAGTTTTCTGCCCACACTACGGGTCCCCAAATGCCGCCATCTGGTGGGGGAACATGCCGCCTGCACCGGTTCTATTTTAAGTCACTTTGGTGCGTTTTCTGCCCACACTACGGCTCCCCAAATGCCGCCATCTGGTGGGGGAACATGCCGCCTGCACCGGTTCTATTTTAAGTCACTTTGGTGAGTTTTCTGCCCACACTACGGGTCCCCAAATGCCGCCATCTGGTGGGGGAACATGCCGCCTGCACCGGTTCTATTTTAAGTCACTTTGGTGAGTTTTCTGCCCACACTACGGCTCCCCAAATGCCGCCATCTGGTGGGGGAACATGCCGCCTGCACCGGTTCTATTTTAAGTCACTTTGGTGAGTTTTCTGCCCACACTACGGCTCCCCAAATGCCGCCATCTGGTGGGGGAACATGCCGCCTGCACCGGTTCTATTTTAAGTCACTTTGGTGAGTTTTCTACCCACACTACGGGTCCCCAAATGCCGCCATCTGGTGGGGGAACATGCCGCCTGCACCGGTTCTATTTTAAGTCACTTTGGTGAGTTTTCTACCCACACTACGGGTCCCCAAATGCCGCCATCTGGTGGGGGAACATGCCGCCTGCACCGGTTCTATTTTAAGTCACTTTGGTGAGTTTTCTGCCCACACTACGGGTCCCCAAATGCCGCCATCTGGTGGGGGAACATGCCGCCTGCACCGGTTCTATTTTAAGTCACTTTGGTGAGTTTTCTGCCCACACTACGGGTCCCCAAATGCCGCCACCTGGTGGGGGAACTGCCGCCTAGTCCCGGTTCTATTTTAGGTCACTTTTCTCACTTTCTGACCCACAAATAATGCCCCAAATGCCGCCGCCTGGTGGGGGGAACTGCCGCCTAGTCCCGGTTCTATTTTAGGTCACTTTTCTCACTTTCTGACCCACAAATAATGCCCCAAATGCCGCCGCCTGGTGGGGGGAACTGCCGCCTAGTCCCGGTTCTATTTTAGGTCACTTTTCTCACTTTCTGACCCACAAATAATGCCCCAAATGCCGCCGCCTGGTGGGGGGAACTGCCGCCTAGTCCCGGTTCTATTTTAGGTCACTTTTCTCACTTTCTGACCCACAAATAATGCCCCAAATGCCGCCGCCTGGTGGGGGGAACTGCCGCCTAGTCCCGGTTCTATTTTAGGTCACTTTTCTCACTTTCTGACCCACAAATAATGCCCCAAATGCCGCCGCCTGGTGGGGGGAACTGCCGCCTAGTCCCGGTTCTATTTTAGGTCACTTTTCTCACTTTCTGACCCACAAATAATGCCCCAAATGCCGCCGCCTGGTGGGGGGAACTGCCGCCTAGTCCCGGTTCTATTTTAGGTCACTTTTCTCACTTTCTGACCCACAAATAATGCCCCAAATGCCGCCGCCTGGTGGGGGGAACTGCCGCCTAGTCCCGGTTCTATTTTAGGTCACTTTTCTCACTTTCTGACCCACAAATAATGCCCCAAATGCCGCCGCCTGGTGGGGGGAACTGCCGCCTAGTCCCGGTTCTATTTTAGGTCACTTTTCTCACTTTCTGACCCACAAATAATGCCCCAAATGCCGCCGCCTGGTGGGGGGAACTGCCGCCTAGTCCCGGTTCTATTTTAGGTCACTTTTCTCACTTTCTGACCCACAAATAATGCCCCAAATGCCGCCGCCTGGTGGGGGGAACTGCCGCCTAGTCCCGGTTCTATTTTAGGTCACTTTTCTCACTTTCTGACCCACAAATAATGCCCCAAATGCCGCCGCCTGGTGGGGGGAACTGCCGCCTAGTCCCGGTTCTATTTTAGGTCACTTTTCTCACTTTCTGACCCACAAATAATGCCCCAAATGCCGCCGCCTGGTGGGGGGAACTGCCGCCTAGTCCCGGTTCTATTTTAGGTCACTTTTCTCACTTTCTGACCCACAAATAATGCCCCAAATGCCGCCGCCTGGTGGGGGGAACTGCCGCCTAGTCCCGGTTCTATTTTAGGTCACTTTTCTCACTTTCTGACCCACAAATAATGCCCCAAATGCCGCCGCCTGGTGGGGGGAACTGCCGCCTAGTCCCGGTTCTATTTTAGGTCACTTTTCTCACTTTCTGACCCACAAATAATGCCCCAAATGCCGCCGCCTGGTGGGGGGAACTGCCGCCTAGTCCCGGTTCTATTTTAGGTCACTTTTCTCACTTTCTGACCCACAAATAATGCCCCAAATGCCGCCGCCTGGTGGGGGGAACTGCCGCCTAGTCCCGGTTCTATTTTAGGTCACTTTTCTCACTTTCTGACCCACAAATAATGCCCCAAATGCCGCCGCCTGGTGGGGGGAACTGCCGCCTAGTCCCGGTTCTATTTTAGGTCACTTTTCTCACTTTCTGACCCACAAATAATGCCCCAAATGCCGCCGCCTGGTGGGGGGAACTGCCGCCTAGTCCCGGTTCTATTTTAAGTCACTTTTCTCACTTTCTGACCCACAAATAATGCCCCAAATGCCGCCGCCTGGTGGGGGGAACTGCCGCCTAGTCCCGGTTCTATTTTAGGTCACTTTTCTCACTTTCTGACCCACAAATAATGCCCCAAATGCCGCCGCCTGGTGGGGGGAACTGCCGCCTAGTCCCGGTTCTATTTTAGGTCACTTTTCTCACTTTCTGACCCACAAATAATGGCAAAAAAAAATGCTTACAGCACCCAGTATTCCCAGGCGGTCTCCCATCCAAGTACTAACTGGGCCCGACCCTGCTTGGCTTCCGAGATCAGACGAGATCGGGCTCATTCAGGGTGGTGTGGCCGTAAGCGAGGGAAGCGCTTGTGAAATGCCCCAAAGTGTTGAAAATGTTCCCCAGGCCCCTGGTTCCCCATCCCCGCAGGAGGAGGCTCCCCAGGCCCCCTGGTTCCCCATCCCCGCAGGAGGAGGCTCCCCAGGCCCCCTGGTGCAGGAGGAGGCTCCCCAGGCCCCTGGTTCCCCATCCCCGCAGGAGGAGGCTCCCCAGGCCCCCTGGTTCCCCATCCCCGCAGGAGGAGGCTCCCCAGGCCCCCTGGTGCAGGAGGAGGCTCCCCAGGCCCCTGGTTCCCCATCCCCGCAGGAGGAGGCTCCCCAGGCCCCCTGGTTCCCCATCCCCGCAGGAGGAGGCTCCCCAGGCCCCATGGTTCCCCATCACCGCAGGAGGAGGCTCCCCAGGCCCCCTGGTTCCCCATCCCCGCAGGAGGAGGCTCCCCAGGCCCCCTGGTGCAGGAGGAGGCTCCCCAGGCCCCCTGGTTCCCCATCCCCGCAGGAGGAGGCTCCCCAGGCCCCCTGGTTCTCCATGCCCGCAGGAGGAGGCTCCCCAGGCCCCTGGTTCCCCATGACCGCAGGAGGAGGCTCCCCAGGCCCCCTGGTTCTCCATCCCCGCAGGAGGAGGCTCCCCAGGCCCCCTGGTTCTCCATGCCCGCAGGAGGAGGCTCCCCAGGCCCCCTGGTTCTCCATCCCCGCAGGAGGAGGCTCCCCAGGCCCCCTGGTTCTCCATCCCCGCAGGAGGAGGCTCCCCAGGCCCCCATGTTCTCCATGCCCGCAGGAGGAGGCTCCCCAGGCCCCTTGGTTCTCCATCCCCGCAGGAGGAGGCTCCCCAGGCCCCTGGTTCTCCATCCCCGCAGGAGGAGGCTCCCCAGGCGCCCTGGTTCTCCATCCCCGCAGGAGGAGGCTCCCCAGGCCCCCTGGTTCTCCATGCCCGCAGGAGGAGGCTCCCCAGGCCCCCTGGTTCTCCATCACCGCAGGAGGAGGCTCCCCAGGCCCCCTGGTTCCCCATCCCCGCAGGAGGAGGCTCCCCAGGCCCCCTGGTTCTCCATGCCCGCAGGAGGAGGCTCCCCAGGCCCCCTGGTTCTCCATCCCCGCAGGAGGAGGCTCCCCAGGCCCCTGGTTCTCCATCCCCGCAGGAGGAGGCTCCCCAGGCCCCCTGGTTCTCCATCCCCGCAGGAGGAGGCTCCCCAGGCCCCCTGGTTCTCCATCCCCGCAGGAGGAGGCTCCCCAGGCCCCCTGGTTCTCCATGCCCGCAGGAGGAGGCTCCCCAGGCCCCCTGGTTGGGAGAGGGGGAAAAAGAGCAAAGTGTTTAAAAATGCCCCAAAGTGTTGAATAATGTTCCCCAGGCCCCTGGTTCCCCATCCCCGCAGGAGGAGGCTCCCCAGGCCCCCTGGTTGGGAGAGGGGGAAAAAGAGCAAAGTGTTTAAAAATGCCCCAAAGTGTTGAAAATGTTCCCCAGGCCCCTGGTTCCCCATCCCCGCAGGAGGAGGCTCCCAAGGCCCCCTGGTTGGGAGAGGGGGAAAAAGAGCAAAGTGTTTAAAAATGCCCCAAAGTGTTGAAAATGTTCCCCAGGCCCCTGGTTCCCCATCCCCGCAGGAGGAGGCTCCCCAGGCCCCCTGGTTGGGAGAGGGGGAAAAAGAGCAAAGTGTTTAAAAATGCCCCAAAGTGTTGAAAATGTTCCCCAGGCCCCTGGTTCCCCATCCCCGCAGGAGGAGGCTCCCCAGGCCCCCTGGTTGGGAGAGGGGGAAAAAGAGCAAAGTGTTTAAAAATGCCCCAAAGTGTTGAAAATGTTCCCCAGGCCCCTGGTTCCCCATCCCCGCAGGAGGAGGCTCCCAAGGCCCCCTGGTTGGGAGAGGGGGAAAAAGAGCAAAGTGTTTAAAAATGCCCCAAAGTGTTGAAAATGTTCCCCAGGCCCCTGGTTCCCCATCCCCGCAGGAGGAGGCTCCCCAGGCCCCCTGGTTGGGAGAGGGGGAAAAAGAGCAAAGTGTTTAAAAATGCCCCAAAGTGTTGAAAATGTTCCCCAGGCCCCTGGTTCCCCATCCCCGCAGGAGGAGGCTCCCCAGGCCCCCTGGTTGGGAGAGGGGGGAAAAAGACCAAAGTGTTTAAAAATGCCCCAAAGTGTTGAAAATGTTCCCCAGGCCCCTGGTTCCCCATCCCCGCAGGAGGAGGCTCCCCAGGCCCCCTGGTTGGGAGAGGGGGAAAAAGAGCAAAGTGTTTAAAAATGCCCCAAAGTGTTGAAAATGTTCCCCAGGCCCCTGGTTCCCCATCCCCGCAGGAGGAGGCTCCCCAGGCCCCCTGGTTGGGAGAGGGGGAAAAAGAGCAAAGTGTTTAAAAATGCCCCAAAGTGTTGAAAATGTTCCCCAGGCCCCTGGTTCCCCATCCCCGCAGGAGGAGGCTCCCCAGGCCCCCTGGTTGGGAGAGGGGGAAAAAGAGCAAAGTGTTTAAAAATGCCCCAAAGTGTTGAAAATGTTCCCCAGGCCCCTGGTTCCCCATCCCCGCAGGAGGAGGCTCCCCAGGCCCCCTGGTTGGGAGAGGGGGAAAAAGAGCAAAGTGTTTAAAAATGCCCCAAAGTGTTGAAAATGTTCCCCAGGCCCCTGGTTCCCCATCCCCGCAGGAGGAGGCTCCCCAGGCCCCCTGGTTGGGAGAGGGGGAAAAAGAGCAAAGTGTTTAAAAATGCCCCAAAGTGTTGAAAATGTTCCCCGGCCTCCTGGTACCCCATCCCC
>NW_028258562.1:390000-400000 GCF_982586985.1 Callionymus lyra
CCCTATTAACCTCTAGGTGGTTGCGCTCGTGACATCAAAAAGACCACTTTTTGAAGAGCAGTCACACTCGGAAAAAATTTCTTTCGTCAGGCAAAAGAACCAGAGTTCTCCGCGGCCATCCACTCCAACCTTGTCCGACTTTGAGGCACCAGGCTCGGCCACCCTCCGAGCCTTTTCCTTCCCTCTCCTGTTATGGTGCCTCCCTATTAACCTCTAGGTGGTTGCGCTCGTGACATCAAAAAGACCACTTTTTGAGGAGCAGTCACACTCGGAAAAAATTTCTTTCGTCAGGCAAAAGAACCAGAGTTCTCCGCGGCCATCCACTCCAACCTTGTCCGACTTTGAGGCACCAGGCTCGGCCACCCTCCGAGCCTTTTCCTTCCCTCTCCTGTTATGGTGCCTCCCTATTAACCTCTAGGTGGTTGCGCTCGTGACATCAAAAAGACCACTTTTTGCAGAGCAGTCACACTCGGAAAAAATTTCTTTCGTCAGGCAAAAGAACCAGAGTTCTCCGCGGCCATCCACTCCAACCTTGTCCGACTTTGAGGCACCAGGCTCGGCCACCCTCCGAGCCTTTTCACTCCCTCTCCTGTTATGGTGCCTCCCTATTAACCTCTAGGTGGTTGCGCTCGTGACATCAAAAAGACCACTTTTTGAGGAGCAGTCACACTCGGAAAAAATTTCTTTCGTCAGGCAAAAGAACCAGAGTTCTCCGCGGCCATCCACTCCAACCTTGTCCGACTTTGAGGCACCAGGCTCGGCCACCCTCCGAGCCTTTTCACTCCCTCTCCTGTTATGGTGCCTCCCTACTAACCTCTAGGTGGTTGCGCTCGTGACATCAAAAAGACCACTTTTTGCAGAGCAGTCACACTCGGAAAAAATTTCTTTCGTCAGGCAAAAGAACCAGAGTTTTCAGCGGTCATCCACTCCAACCTTGTCCGATTTTGAGGCACCAGGCTCGGCCACCCTCCGAGCCTTTTCCTTCCCTCTCCTGTTATGGTGCCTCCCTATTAACCTCTAGGTGGTTGCGCTCGTGACATCAAAAAGACCACTTTTTGCAGAGCAGTCACACTCGGAAAAAATTTCTTTCGTCAGGCAAAAGAACCAGAGTTTTCAGCGGCCATCCACTCCAACCTTGTCCGATTTTGAGGCACCAGGCTCGGCCACCCTCCGAGCCTTTTCACTCCCTCTCCTGTTATGGTGCCTCCCTATTAACCTCTAGGTGGTTGCGCTCGTGACATCAAAAAGACCACTTTTTGCAGAGCAGTCACACTCGGAAAAAATTTCTTTCGTCTGGCAAAAGAACCAGAGTGTTCAGCGGTCATTCACTCCAACCTTGTCCGATTTTGAGGCACCAGGCTCGGCCACCCTCCGAGCCTTTTCACTCCCTCTCCTGTTGTGGTGCCTCCCTATTAACCTCTAGGTGGTTGCGCTCGTGACATCAAAAAGACCACTTTTTGCAGAGCAGTCACACTCGGGAAAAATTTCTTTCGTCTGGCAAAAGAACCAGAGTTTTCAGCGGTCATCCACTCCAACCTTGTCCGATTTTGAGGCACCAGGCTCGGCCACCCTCCGAGCCTTTTCACTCCCTCTCCTGTTATGGTGCCTCCCTATTAACCTCTAGGTGGTTGCGCTCGTGACATCAAAAAGACCACTTTTTGCAGAGCAGTCACACTCGGGAAAAATTTCTTTCGTCTGGCAAAAGAACCAGAGTTTTCAGCGGTCATCCACTCCAACCTTGTCCGATTTTGAGGCACCAGGCTCGGCCACCGTCCGAGCCTTTTCACTCCCTCTCCTGTTATGGTGCCTCCCTATTAACCTCTAGGTGGTTGCGCTCGTGACATCAAAAAGACCACTTTTTTCAGAGCAGTCACACTCGGAAAAAAATTCTTTCGTCTGGCAAAAGAACCAGAGTTTTCAGCGGTCATCCACTCCAACCTTGTCCGATTTTGAGGCACCACGCTCGGCCACCGTCCGAGCCTTTTCACTCCCTCTCCTGTTATGGTGCCTCCCTATTAACCTCTAGGTGGTTGCGCTCGTGACATCAAAAAGACCACTTTTTTCAGAGCAGTCACACTCGGAAAAAATTTCTTTCGTCTGGCAAAAGAACCAGAGTTTTCAGCGGTCATCCACTCCAACCTTGTCCGATTTTGAGGCACCAGGCTCGGCCACCGTCCGAGCCTTTTCACTCCCTCTCCTGTTATGGTGCCTCCCTATTAACCTCTAGGTGGTTGCGCTCGTGACATCAAAAAGACCACTTTTTTCAGAGCAGTCACACTCGGGAAAAATTTCTTTCGTCTGGCAAAAGAACCAGAGTTATCAGCGGTCATCCACTCCAACCTTGTCCGACGTTGAGGCACCGATGTCGGCCAAGTTCTGAGCGTTCCACCGCCGAATGCCACTGGTCCTCAACACAGCGGACTTCCAATCCAACCTTGTCCGACTTTGAGGCACCGAAGTCGGCCTCAGCCCGAGCCTTCCCCCGCCGACCTCACTGGAGCCCGACATCCAGGGACCGGCGGAGGTCGCCCGCATGACCGCGGCAAAGTGTCTCAAAGTCGGGCACGACCGCTCGAGTCACCCGCCAACCCGGTCCGGGGCACCTCCAGGGACCGGCGGAGGTCGCCCGCATGACCGCGGCAAAGTGTCTCAAAGTCGGGCAGGACCGCTTGAGTCACCCGCCAACCCGGTCCGGGGCACCTCCAGGGACCGGCGGAGGTCGCCCGCATGACCGCGGCAAAGTGTCTCAAAGTCGGGCATGACCGCTTGAGTCACCCGCCAACCCGGTCCGGGGCACCTCCAGGGACCGGCGGAGGACGCCCGCATGACCGCGACAAAGTGTCTCAAAGTCGGGCATGACCGCTCGAGTCACCCGCCAACCCGGTCCGGGACACCTACAGGGACCGGCGGAGGTCGCCCGCATGACCGCGGCAAAGTGTCTCAAAGTCGGGCATGACCGCTTGAGTCACCCGCCAACCCGGTCCGGGGCACCTCCAGGGACCGGCGGAGGTCGCCCGCATGACCGCGGCAAAGTGTCTCAAAGTCGGGCATGACCGCTTGAGTCACCCGCCGACCCGGTCCGGGGAACCTCCAGGGACCGGCGGAGGACGCCCGCATGACCGCGACAAAGTGTCTCAAAGTCGGGCATGACCGCTCGAGTCACCCGCCAACCCGGTCCGGGGCACCTCCAGGGACCGGCGGAGGACGCCCGCATGACCGCGACAAAGTGTCTCAAAGTCGGGCACGACCGCTCGAGTCACCCGCCAACCCGGTCCGGGGCACCTCCAGGGACCGGCGGAGGACGCCCGCATGACCGCGACAAAGTGTCTCAAAGTCGGGCACGACCGTTCGAGTCACCCGCCAACCCGGTCCGGGGCACCTCCGGGGACCGGCGGAGGTCGCTCGCATGACCGCGACAAAGTGTCTCAAAGTCGGGCACGACCGCTCGAGTCACCCGCCAACCCGGTCCGGGGCACCTCCAGGGACCGGCGGAGGACGCCCGCATGACCGCGACAAAGTGTCTCAAAGTCGGGCATGACCGCTCGAGTCACCCGCCAACCCGGTCCGGGGCACCTCCAGGGACCGGCGGAGGAGGCCCGCATGACCGCGACAAAGTGTCTCAAAGTCGGGCATGACCGCTCGAGTCACCCGCCAACCCGGTCCGGGGCACCTCCGGGGACCGGCGGAGGACGCCCGCATGACCGCGACAAAGTGTCTCAAAGTCGGGCACGACCGCTCGAGTCACCCGCCAACCCGGTCCGGGGCACCTCCAGGGACCGGCGGAGGACGCCCGCATGACCGCGACAAAGTGTCTCAAAGTCGGGCACGACCGCTCGAGTCACCCGCCAACCCGGTCCGGGGCACCTCCAGGGACCGGCGGAGGACGCCCGCATGACCGCGGCAAAGTGTCTCAAAGTCGGGCATGACCGCTTGAGTCACCCGCCAACCCGGTCCGGGGCACCTCCGGGGACCGGCGGAGGACGCCCGCATGACCGCGACAAAGTGTCTCAAAGTCGGGCACGACCGCTCGAGTCACCCGCCAACCCGGTCCGGGGCACCTCCGGGGAGCAGTGGAGGTCGCTCGCATGACCGCGACAAAGTGTCTCAAAGTCGGGCATGACCGCTCGAGTCGCCCGCCATCCCGGTCCGGAGCTCAACACTTTGTCGTTTTTTCCACTCCCTCCCCATTAACCTCTAGGTGGTTGCGCTCGTGACATCAAAAAGACCACTTTTTGCAGAGCAGTCACACTCGGAAAAAATTCGTTTCGTCTGGCAAAAGAACCAGAGTTCTCAGCGGGCTTCCAGTCCAACCTTGTCCGATTTTGAGGCACCAGGCTCGGCCACAGTCCGAGCCCATTCACTCCCTCCCCTGTTGTACTCGCTCCCTATTAACCTCTAGGTGGTTGCGCTCGTGACATCAAAAAGACCACTTTTTGAGGAGCAGTCACACTTAGGAAAAATCCGTTTGCGCTCACACCATCCCTCCCCATTAACCTCTAGGTGGTTGCGCTCGTGACATCAAAAAGACCACTTTTTGAGGAGCAGTCACACTTAGGAAAAATCCGTTTGCGCTCACACCATCCCTCCCCATTAACCTCTAGGTGGTTGCGCTCGTGACATCAAAAAGACCACTTTTTGAGGAGCAGTCAGACACCGAGGTTTTCTGGATTTATGTCCGTTTTCCTGGTTCTCTGACTCGGGCACCTTGTGACCGACATCCCCCCCTTCCCTGGTTCTATTTTGCCGATACTTTGGTGAGTTTTCTACCCGCAAACCAAGCCCCCCAAGCCCGCCGCCTGGTGGGGGAGCATGCCGCCTGGCCCGGTTCTATTTTAGGTCACTTTGGTGAGTTTTCTACCCGCAAACCAAGCCCCCCAAGCCCGCCGCCTGGTGGGGGAAGAGGCCCCCTGGTCCCGGTTCTATTTTAGGACACTTTGGTGAGTTTTCTACCCGCAAACCAAGCCCCCCAAGCCCGCCGCCTGGTGGGGGAACATGCCCCCTGGTCCCGGTTCTATTTTAGGACACTTTGGTGAGTTTTCTACCCGCAAACCAAGCCCCCCAAGCCCGCCGCCTGGTGGGGGAACATGCCCCCTGGTCCCGGTTCTATTTTAGGACACTTTGGTGAGTTTTCTACCCGCAAACCAAGCCCCCCAAGCCCGCCGCCTGGTGGGGGAACATGCCCCCTGGTCCCGGTTCTATTTTAGGACACTTTGGTGAGTTTTCTACCCGCAAACCAAGCCCCCCAAGCCCGCCGCCTGGTGGGGGAACATGCCGCCTAGCCCGGTTCTATTTTAGGTCACTTTGGTGAGTTTTCTACCCGCAAACCAAGCCCCCCAAGCCCGCCGCCTGGTGGGGGAAGAGGCCCCCTGTTCCCGGTTCTATTTTAGGACACTTTGGTGAGTTTTCTACCCGCAAACCAAGCCCCCCAAGCCCGCCGCCTGGTGGGGGAACATGCCCCCTGGTCCTGGTTCTATTTTAGGACACTTTGGTGAGTTTTCTACCCGGAAACCAAGCCCCCCAAGCCCGCCACCTGGTGGGGGAAGAGGCCCCCTGGTCCCGGTTCTATTTTAGGACACTTTGGTGAGTTTTCTACCCACACTGCAGGTCCCCAAATGCCGCCATCTGGTGGGGGAACATGCCGCCTGCACCGGTTCTATTTTAAGTCACTTTGGTGAGTTTTCTGCCCACACTACGGGTCCCCAAATGCCGCCATCTGGTGGGGGAACATGCCGCCTGCACCGGTTCTATTTTAAGTCACTTTGGTGAGTTTTCTGCCCACACTACGGGTCCCCAAATGCCGCCATCTGGTGGGGGAACATGCCGCCTGCACCGGTTCTATTTTAAGTCACTTTGGTGAATTTTCTACCCACACTACGGGTCCCCAAATGCCGCCATCTGGTGGGGGAACATGCCGCCTGCACCGGTTCTATTTTAAGTCACTTTGGTGAGTTTTCTGCCCACACTACGGGTCCCCAAATGCCGCCATCTGGTGGGGGAACATGCCGCCTGCACCGGTTCTATTTTAAGTCACTTTGGTGAGTTTTCTGCCCACACTACGGGTCCCCAAATGCCGCCATCTGGTGGGGGAACATGCCGCCTGCACCGGTTCTATTTTAAGTCACTTTGGTGAGTTTTCTACCCACACTACGGGTCCCCAAATGCCGCCATCTGGTGGGGGAACATGCCGCCTGCACCGGTTCTATTTTAAGTCACTTTGGTGAGTTTTCTACCCACACTACGGGTCCCCAAATGCCGCCATCTGGTGGGGGAACATGCCGCCTGCACCGGTTCTATTTTAAGTCACTTTGGTGAGTTTTCTACCCACACTACGGGTCCCCAAATGCCGCCATCTGGTGGGGGAACATGCCGCCTGCACCGGTTCTATTTTAAGTCACTTTGGTGAGTTTTCTGCCCACACTACGGGTCCCCAAATGCCGCCACCTGGTGGGGGAACTGCCGCCTAGTCCCGGTTCTATTTTAGGTCACTTTTCTCACTTTCTGACCCACAAATAATGCCCCAAATGCCGCCGCCTGGTGGGGGGAACTGCCGCCTAGTCCCGGTTCTATTTTAGGTCACTTTTCTCACTTTCTGACCCACAAATAATGCCCCAAATGCCGCCGCCTGGTGGGGGGAACTGCCGCCTAGTCCCGGTTCTATTTTAGGTCACTTTTCTCACTTTCTGACCCACAAATAATGCCCCAAATGCCGCCGCCTGGTGGGGGGAACTGCCGCCTAGTCCCGGTTCTATTTTAGGTCACTTTTCTCACTTTCTGACCCACAAATAATGCCCCAAATGCCGCCGCCTGGTGGGGGGAACTGCCGCCTAGTCCCGGTTCTATTTTAGGTCACTTTTCTCACTTTCTGACCCACAAATAATGCCCCAAATGCCGCCGCCTGGTGGGGGGAACTGCCGCCTAGTCCCGGTTCTATTTTAGGTCACTTTTCTCACTTTCTGACCCACAAATAATGCCCCAAATGCCGCCGCCTGGTGGGGGGAACTGCCGCCTAGTCCCGGTTCTATTTTAGGTCACTTTTCTCACTTTCTGACCCACAAATAATGCCCCAAATGCCGCCGCCTGGTGGGGGGAACTGCCGCCTAGTCCCGGTTCTATTTTAGGTCACTTTTCTCACTTTCTGACCCACAAATAATGCCCCAAATGCCGCCGCCTGGTGGGGGGAACTGCCGCCTAGTCCCGGTTCTATTTTAGGTCACTTTTCTCACTTTCTGACCCACAAATAATGCCCCAAATGCCGCCGCCTGGTGGGGGGAACTGCCGCCTAGTCCCGGTTCTATTTTAGGTCACTTTTCTCACTTTCTGACCCACAAATAATGCCCCAAATGCCGCCGCCTGGTGGGGGGAACTGCCGCCTAGTCCCGGTTCTATTTTAGGTCACTTTTCTCACTTTCTGACCCACAAATAATGCCCCAAATGCCGCCGCCTGGTGGGGGGAACTGCCGCCTAGTCCCGGTTCTATTTTAGGTCACTTTTCTCACTTTCTGACCCACAAATAATGCCCCAAATGCCGCCGCCTGGTGGGGGGAACTGCCGCCTAGTCCCGGTTCTATTTTAGGTCACTTTTCTCACTTTCTGACCCACAAATAATGCCCCAAATGCCGCCGCCTGGTGGGGGGAACTGCCGCCTAGTCCCGGTTCTATTTTAGGTCACTTTTCTCACTTTCTGACCCACAAATAATGCCCCAAATGCCGCCGCCTGGTGGGGGGAACTGCCGCCTAGTCCCGGTTCTATTTTAGGTCACTTTTCTCACTTTCTGACCCACAAATAATGCCCCAAATGCCGCCGCCTGGTGGGGGGAACTGCCGCCTAGTCCCGGTTCTATTTTAGGTCACTTTTCTCACTTTCTGACCCACAAATAATGCCCCAAATGCCGCCGCCTGGTGGGGGGAACTGCCGCCTAGTCCCGGTTCTATTTTAGGTCACTTTTCTCACTTTCTGACCCACAAATAATGCCCCAAATGCCGCCGCCTGGTGGGGGGAACTGCCGCCTAGTCCCGGTTCTATTTTAAGTCACTTTTCTCACTTTCTGACCCACAAATAATGCCCCAAATGCCGCCGCCTGGTGGGGGGAACTGCCGCCTAGTCCCGGTTCTATTTTAGGTCACTTTTCTCACTTTCTGACCCACAAATAATGCCCCAAATGCCGCCGCCTGGTGGGGGGAACTGCCGCCTAGTCCCGGTTCTATTTTAGGTCACTTTTCTCACTTTCTGACCCACAAATAATGGCAAAAAAAAATGCTTACAGCACCCAGTATTCCCAGGCGGTCTCCCATCCAAGTACTAACTGGGCCCGACCCTGCTTGGCTTCCGAGATCAGACGAGATCGGGCTCATTCAGGGTGGTGTGGCCGTAAGCGAGGGAAGCGCTTGTGAAATGCCCCAAAGTGTTGAAAATGTTCCCCAGGCCCCTGGTTCCCCATCCCCGCAGGAGGAGGCTCCCCAGGCCCCCTGGTTCCCCATCCCCGCAGGAGGAGGCTCCCCAGGCCCCCTGGTGCAGGAGGAGGCTCCCCAGGCCCCTGGTTCCCCATCCCCGCAGGAGGAGGCTCCCCAGGCCCCCTGGTTCCCCATCCCCGCAGGAGGAGGCTCCCCAGGCCCCCTGGTGCAGGAGGAGGCTCCCCAGGCCCCTGGTTCCCCATCCCCGCAGGAGGAGGCTCCCCAGGCCCCCTGGTTCCCCATCCCCGCAGGAGGAGGCTCCCCAGGCCCCATGGTTCCCCATCACCGCAGGAGGAGGCTCCCCAGGCCCCCTGGTTCCCCATCCCCGCAGGAGGAGGCTCCCCAGGCCCCCTGGTGCAGGAGGAGGCTCCCCAGGCCCCCTGGTTCCCCATCCCCGCAGGAGGAGGCTCCCCAGGCCCCCTGGTTCTCCATGCCCGCAGGAGGAGGCTCCCCAGGCCCCCTGGTTCTCCATCCCCGCAGGAGGAGGCTCCCCAGGCCCCTGGTTCTCCATCCCCGCAGGAGGAGGCTCCCCAGGCCCCCTGGTTCTCCATCCCCGCAGGAGGAGGCTCCCCAGGCCCCCTGGTTCTCCATCCCCGCAGGAGGAGGCTCCCCAGGCCCCCTGGTTCTCCATGCCCGCAGGAGGAGGCTCCCCAGGCCCCCTGGTTGGGAGAGGGGGAAAAAGAGCAAAGTGTTTAAAAATGCCCCAAAGTGTTGAATAATGTTCCCCAGGCCCCTGGTTCCCCATCCCCGCAGGAGGAGGCTCCCCAGGCCCCCTGGTTGGGAGAGGGGGAAAAAGAGCAAAGTGTTTAAAAATGCCCCAAAGTGTTGAAAATGTTCCCCAGGCCCCTGGTTCCCCATCCCCGCAGGAGGAGGCTCCCAAGGCCCCCTGGTTGGGAGAGGGGGAAAAAGAGCAAAGTGTTTAAAAATGCCCCAAAGTGTTGAAAATGTTCCCCAGGCCCCTGGTTCCCCATCCCCGCAGGAGGAGGCTCCCCAGGCCCCCTGGTTGGGAGAGGGGGAAAAAGAGCAAAGTGTTTAAAAATGCCCCAAAGTGTTGAAAATGTTCCCCAGGCCCCTGGTTCCCCATCCCCGCAGGAGGAGGCTCCCCAGGCCCCCTGGTTGGGAGAGGGGGAAAAAGAGCAAAGTGTTTAAAAATGCCCCAAAGTGTTGAAAATGTTCCCCAGGCCCCTGGTTCCCCATCCCCGCAGGAGGAGGCTCCCAAGGCCCCCTGGTTGGGAGAGGGGGAAAAAGAGCAAAGTGTTTAAAAATGCCCCAAAGTGTTGAAAATGTTCCCCAGGCCCCTGGTTCCCCATCCCCGCAGGAGGAGGCTCCCCAGGCCCCCTGGTTGGGAGAGGGGGAAAAAGAGCAAAGTGTTTAAAAATGCCCCAAAGTGTTGAAAATGTTCCCCAGGCCCCTGGTTCCCCATCCCCGCAGGAGGAGGCTCCCCAGGCCCCCTGGTTGGGAGAGGGGGGAAAAAGAGCAAAGTGTTTAAAAATGCCCCAAAGTGTTGAAAATGTTCCCCAGGCCCCTGGTTCCCCATCCCCGCAGGAGG
>NW_028258562.1:410000-422500 GCF_982586985.1 Callionymus lyra
CTTTTTGAGGAGCAGTCACACTCGGAAAAAATTTCTTTCGTCAGGCAAAAGAACCAGAGTTCTCCGCGGCCATCCACTCCAACCTTGTCCGACTTTGAGGCACCAGGCTCGGCCACCCTCCGAGCCTTTTCCTTCCCTCTCCTGTTATGGTGCCTCCCTATTAACCTCTAGGTGGTTGCGCTCGTGACATCAAAAAGACCACTTTTTGAAGAGCAGTCACACTCGGAAAAAATTTCTTTCGTCAGGCAAAAGAACCAGAGTTCTCCGCGGCCATCCACTCCAACCTTGTCCGACTTTGAGGCACCAGGCTCGGCCACCCTCCGAGCCTTTTCCTTCCCTCTCCTGTTATGGTGCCTCCCTATTAACCTCTAGGTGGTTGCGCTCGTGACATCAAAAAGACCACTTTTTGAGGAGCAGTCACACTCGGAAAAAATTTCTTTCGTCAGGCAAAAGAACCAGAGTTCTCCGCGGCCATCCACTCCAACCTTGTCCGACTTTGAGGCACCAGGCTCGGCCACCCTCCGAGCCTTTTCCTTCCCTCTCCTGTTATGGTGCCTCCCTATTAACCTCTAGGTGGTTGCGCTCGTGACATCAAAAAGACCACTTTTTGAAGAGCAGTCACACTCGGAAAAAATTTCTTTCGTCAGGCAAAAGAACCAGAGTTCTCCGCGGCCATCCACTCCAACCTTGTCCGACTTTGAGGCACCAGGCTCGGCCACCCTCCGAGCCTTTTCCTTCCCTCTCCTGTTATGGTGCCTCCCTATTAACCTCTAGGTGGTTGCGCTCGTGACATCAAAAAGACCACTTTTTGAGGAGCAGTCACACTCGGAAAAAATTTCTTTCGTCAGGCAAAAGAACCAGAGTTCTCCGCGGCCATCCACTCCAACCTTGTCCGACTTTGAGGCACCAGGCTCGGCCACCCTCCGAGCCTTTTCCTTCCCTCTCCTGTTATGGTGCCTCCCTATTAACCTCTAGGTGGTTGCGCTCGTGACATCAAAAAGACCACTTTTTGCAGAGCAGTCACACTCGGAAAAAATTTCTTTCGTCAGGCAAAAGAACCAGAGTTCTCCGCGGCCATCCACTCCAACCTTGTCCGACTTTGAGGCACCAGGCTCGGCCACCCTCCGAGCCTTTTCACTCCCTCTCCTGTTATGGTGCCTCCCTATTAACCTCTAGGTGGTTGCGCTCGTGACATCAAAAAGACCACTTTTTGAGGAGCAGTCACACTCGGAAAAAATTTCTTTCGTCAGGCAAAAGAACCAGAGTTCTCCGCGGCCATCCACTCCAACCTTGTCCGACTTTGAGGCACCAGGCTCGGCCACCCTCCGAGCCTTTTCACTCCCTCTCCTGTTATGGTGCCTCCCTACTAACCTCTAGGTGGTTGCGCTCGTGACATCAAAAAGACCACTTTTTGCAGAGCAGTCACACTCGGAAAAAATTTCTTTCGTCAGGCAAAAGAACCAGAGTTTTCAGCGGTCATCCACTCCAACCTTGTCCGATTTTGAGGCACCAGGCTCGGCCACCCTCCGAGCCTTTTCCTTCCCTCTCCTGTTATGGTGCCTCCCTATTAACCTCTAGGTGGTTGCGCTCGTGACATCAAAAAGACCACTTTTTGCAGAGCAGTCACACTCGGAAAAAATTTCTTTCGTCAGGCAAAAGAACCAGAGTTTTCAGCGGCCATCCACTCCAACCTTGTCCGATTTTGAGGCACCAGGCTCGGCCACCCTCCGAGCCTTTTCACTCCCTCTCCTGTTATGGTGCCTCCCTATTAACCTCTAGGTGGTTGCGCTCGTGACATCAAAAAGACCACTTTTTGCAGAGCAGTCACACTCGGAAAAAATTTCTTTCGTCTGGCAAAAGAACCAGAGTGTTCAGCGGTCATTCACTCCAACCTTGTCCGATTTTGAGGCACCAGGCTCGGCCACCCTCCGAGCCTTTTCACTCCCTCTCCTGTTGTGGTGCCTCCCTATTAACCTCTAGGTGGTTGCGCTCGTGACATCAAAAAGACCACTTTTTGCAGAGCAGTCACACTCGGGAAAAATTTCTTTCGTCTGGCAAAAGAACCAGAGTTTTCAGCGGTCATCCACTCCAACCTTGTCCGATTTTGAGGCACCAGGCTCGGCCACCCTCCGAGCCTTTTCACTCCCTCTCCTGTTATGGTGCCTCCCTATTAACCTCTAGGTGGTTGCGCTCGTGACATCAAAAAGACCACTTTTTGCAGAGCAGTCACACTCGGGAAAAATTTCTTTCGTCTGGCAAAAGAACCAGAGTTTTCAGCGGTCATCCACTCCAACCTTGTCCGATTTTGAGGCACCAGGCTCGGCCACCGTCCGAGCCTTTTCACTCCCTCTCCTGTTATGGTGCCTCCCTATTAACCTCTAGGTGGTTGCGCTCGTGACATCAAAAAGACCACTTTTTTCAGAGCAGTCACACTCGGAAAAAAATTCTTTCGTCTGGCAAAAGAACCAGAGTTTTCAGCGGTCATCCACTCCAACCTTGTCCGATTTTGAGGCACCACGCTCGGCCACCGTCCGAGCCTTTTCACTCCCTCTCCTGTTATGGTGCCTCCCTATTAACCTCTAGGTGGTTGCGCTCGTGACATCAAAAAGACCACTTTTTTCAGAGCAGTCACACTCGGAAAAAATTTCTTTCGTCTGGCAAAAGAACCAGAGTTTTCAGCGGTCATCCACTCCAACCTTGTCCGATTTTGAGGCACCAGGCTCGGCCACCGTCCGAGCCTTTTCACTCCCTCTCCTGTTATGGTGCCTCCCTATTAACCTCTAGGTGGTTGCGCTCGTGACATCAAAAAGACCACTTTTTTCAGAGCAGTCACACTCGGGAAAAATTTCTTTCGTCTGGCAAAAGAACCAGAGTTATCAGCGGTCATCCACTCCAACCTTGTCCGACGTTGAGGCACCGATGTCGGCCAAGTTCTGAGCGTTCCACCGCCGAATGCCACTGGTCCTCAACACAGCGGACTTCCAATCCAACCTTGTCCGACTTTGAGGCACCGAAGTCGGCCTCAGCCCGAGCCTTCCCCCGCCGACCTCACTGGAGCCCGACATCCAGGGACCGGCGGAGGTCGCCCGCATGACCGCGGCAAAGTGTCTCAAAGTCGGGCACGACCGCTCGAGTCACCCGCCAACCCGGTCCGGGGCACCTCCAGGGACCGGCGGAGGTCGCCCGCATGACCGCGGCAAAGTGTCTCAAAGTCGGGCAGGACCGCTTGAGTCACCCGCCAACCCGGTCCGGGGCACCTCCAGGGACCGGCGGAGGTCGCCCGCATGACCGCGGCAAAGTGTCTCAAAGTCGGGCATGACCGCTTGAGTCACCCGCCAACCCGGTCCGGGGCACCTCCAGGGACCGGCGGAGGACGCCCGCATGACCGCGACAAAGTGTCTCAAAGTCGGGCATGACCGCTCGAGTCACCCGCCAACCCGGTCCGGGACACCTACAGGGACCGGCGGAGGTCGCCCGCATGACCGCGGCAAAGTGTCTCAAAGTCGGGCATGACCGCTTGAGTCACCCGCCAACCCGGTCCGGGGCACCTCCAGGGACCGGCGGAGGTCGCCCGCATGACCGCGGCAAAGTGTCTCAAAGTCGGGCATGACCGCTTGAGTCACCCGCCGACCCGGTCCGGGGAACCTCCAGGGACCGGCGGAGGACGCCCGCATGACCGCGACAAAGTGTCTCAAAGTCGGGCATGACCGCTCGAGTCACCCGCCAACCCGGTCCGGGGCACCTCCAGGGACCGGCGGAGGACGCCCGCATGACCGCGACAAAGTGTCTCAAAGTCGGGCACGACCGCTCGAGTCACCCGCCAACCCGGTCCGGGGCACCTCCAGGGACCGGCGGAGGACGCCCGCATGACCGCGACAAAGTGTCTCAAAGTCGGGCACGACCGTTCGAGTCACCCGCCAACCCGGTCCGGGGCACCTCCGGGGACCGGCGGAGGTCGCTCGCATGACCGCGACAAAGTGTCTCAAAGTCGGGCACGACCGCTCGAGTCACCCGCCAACCCGGTCCGGGGCACCTCCAGGGACCGGCGGAGGACGCCCGCATGACCGCGACAAAGTGTCTCAAAGTCGGGCATGACCGCTCGAGTCACCCGCCAACCCGGTCCGGGGCACCTCCAGGGACCGGCGGAGGAGGCCCGCATGACCGCGACAAAGTGTCTCAAAGTCGGGCATGACCGCTCGAGTCACCCGCCAACCCGGTCCGGGGCACCTCCGGGGACCGGCGGAGGACGCCCGCATGACCGCGACAAAGTGTCTCAAAGTCGGGCACGACCGCTCGAGTCACCCGCCAACCCGGTCCGGGGCACCTCCAGGGACCGGCGGAGGACGCCCGCATGACCGCGACAAAGTGTCTCAAAGTCGGGCACGACCGCTCGAGTCACCCGCCAACCCGGTCCGGGGCACCTCCAGGGACCGGCGGAGGACGCCCGCATGACCGCGGCAAAGTGTCTCAAAGTCGGGCATGACCGCTTGAGTCACCCGCCAACCCGGTCCGGGGCACCTCCGGGGACCGGCGGAGGACGCCCGCATGACCGCGACAAAGTGTCTCAAAGTCGGGCACGACCGCTCGAGTCACCCGCCAACCCGGTCCGGGGCACCTCCGGGGAGCAGTGGAGGTCGCTCGCATGACCGCGACAAAGTGTCTCAAAGTCGGGCATGACCGCTCGAGTCGCCCGCCATCCCGGTCCGGAGCTCAACACTTTGTCGTTTTTTCCACTCCCTCCCCATTAACCTCTAGGTGGTTGCGCTCGTGACATCAAAAAGACCACTTTTTGCAGAGCAGTCACACTCGGAAAAAATTCGTTTCGTCTGGCAAAAGAACCAGAGTTCTCAGCGGGCTTCCAGTCCAACCTTGTCCGATTTTGAGGCACCAGGCTCGGCCACAGTCCGAGCCCATTCACTCCCTCCCCTGTTGTACTCGCTCCCTATTAACCTCTAGGTGGTTGCGCTCGTGACATCAAAAAGACCACTTTTTGAGGAGCAGTCACACTTAGGAAAAATCCGTTTGCGCTCACACCATCCCTCCCCATTAACCTCTAGGTGGTTGCGCTCGTGACATCAAAAAGACCACTTTTTGAGGAGCAGTCACACTTAGGAAAAATCCGTTTGCGCTCACACCATCCCTCCCCATTAACCTCTAGGTGGTTGCGCTCGTGACATCAAAAAGACCACTTTTTGAGGAGCAGTCAGACACCGAGGTTTTCTGGATTTATGTCCGTTTTCCTGGTTCTCTGACTCGGGCACCTTGTGACCGACATCCCCCCCTTCCCTGGTTCTATTTTGCCGATACTTTGGTGAGTTTTCTACCCGCAAACCAAGCCCCCCAAGCCCGCCGCCTGGTGGGGGAGCATGCCGCCTGGCCCGGTTCTATTTTAGGTCACTTTGGTGAGTTTTCTACCCGCAAACCAAGCCCCCCAAGCCCGCCGCCTGGTGGGGGAAGAGGCCCCCTGGTCCCGGTTCTATTTTAGGACACTTTGGTGAGTTTTCTACCCGCAAACCAAGCCCCCCAAGCCCGCCGCCTGGTGGGGGAACATGCCCCCTGGTCCCGGTTCTATTTTAGGACACTTTGGTGAGTTTTCTACCCGCAAACCAAGCCCCCCAAGCCCGCCGCCTGGTGGGGGAACATGCCCCCTGGTCCCGGTTCTATTTTAGGACACTTTGGTGAGTTTTCTACCCGCAAACCAAGCCCCCCAAGCCCGCCGCCTGGTGGGGGAACATGCCCCCTGGTCCCGGTTCTATTTTAGGACACTTTGGTGAGTTTTCTACCCGCAAACCAAGCCCCCCAAGCCCGCCGCCTGGTGGGGGAACATGCCGCCTAGCCCGGTTCTATTTTAGGTCACTTTGGTGAGTTTTCTACCCGCAAACCAAGCCCCCCAAGCCCGCCGCCTGGTGGGGGAAGAGGCCCCCTGTTCCCGGTTCTATTTTAGGACACTTTGGTGAGTTTTCTACCCGCAAACCAAGCCCCCCAAGCCCGCCGCCTGGTGGGGGAACATGCCCCCTGGTCCTGGTTCTATTTTAGGACACTTTGGTGAGTTTTCTACCCGGAAACCAAGCCCCCCAAGCCCGCCACCTGGTGGGGGAAGAGGCCCCCTGGTCCCGGTTCTATTTTAGGACACTTTGGTGAGTTTTCTACCCACACTGCAGGTCCCCAAATGCCGCCATCTGGTGGGGGAACATGCCGCCTGCACCGGTTCTATTTTAAGTCACTTTGGTGAGTTTTCTGCCCACACTACGGGTCCCCAAATGCCGCCATCTGGTGGGGGAACATGCCGCCTGCACCGGTTCTATTTTAAGTCACTTTGGTGAGTTTTCTGCCCACACTACGGGTCCCCAAATGCCGCCATCTGGTGGGGGAACATGCCGCCTGCACCGGTTCTATTTTAAGTCACTTTGGTGAATTTTCTACCCACACTACGGGTCCCCAAATGCCGCCATCTGGTGGGGGAACATGCCGCCTGCACCGGTTCTATTTTAAGTCACTTTGGTGAGTTTTCTGCCCACACTACGGGTCCCCAAATGCCGCCATCTGGTGGGGGAACATGCCGCCTGCACCGGTTCTATTTTAAGTCACTTTGGTGAGTTTTCTGCCCACACTACGGGTCCCCAAATGCCGCCATCTGGTGGGGGAACATGCCGCCTGCACCGGTTCTATTTTAAGTCACTTTGGTGAGTTTTCTACCCACACTACGGGTCCCCAAATGCCGCCATCTGGTGGGGGAACATGCCGCCTGCACCGGTTCTATTTTAAGTCACTTTGGTGAGTTTTCTACCCACACTACGGGTCCCCAAATGCCGCCATCTGGTGGGGGAACATGCCGCCTGCACCGGTTCTATTTTAAGTCACTTTGGTGAGTTTTCTACCCACACTACGGGTCCCCAAATGCCGCCATCTGGTGGGGGAACATGCCGCCTGCACCGGTTCTATTTTAAGTCACTTTGGTGAGTTTTCTGCCCACACTACGGGTCCCCAAATGCCGCCACCTGGTGGGGGAACTGCCGCCTAGTCCCGGTTCTATTTTAGGTCACTTTTCTCACTTTCTGACCCACAAATAATGCCCCAAATGCCGCCGCCTGGTGGGGGGAACTGCCGCCTAGTCCCGGTTCTATTTTAGGTCACTTTTCTCACTTTCTGACCCACAAATAATGCCCCAAATGCCGCCGCCTGGTGGGGGGAACTGCCGCCTAGTCCCGGTTCTATTTTAGGTCACTTTTCTCACTTTCTGACCCACAAATAATGCCCCAAATGCCGCCGCCTGGTGGGGGGAACTGCCGCCTAGTCCCGGTTCTATTTTAGGTCACTTTTCTCACTTTCTGACCCACAAATAATGCCCCAAATGCCGCCGCCTGGTGGGGGGAACTGCCGCCTAGTCCCGGTTCTATTTTAGGTCACTTTTCTCACTTTCTGACCCACAAATAATGCCCCAAATGCCGCCGCCTGGTGGGGGGAACTGCCGCCTAGTCCCGGTTCTATTTTAGGTCACTTTTCTCACTTTCTGACCCACAAATAATGCCCCAAATGCCGCCGCCTGGTGGGGGGAACTGCCGCCTAGTCCCGGTTCTATTTTAGGTCACTTTTCTCACTTTCTGACCCACAAATAATGCCCCAAATGCCGCCGCCTGGTGGGGGGAACTGCCGCCTAGTCCCGGTTCTATTTTAGGTCACTTTTCTCACTTTCTGACCCACAAATAATGCCCCAAATGCCGCCGCCTGGTGGGGGGAACTGCCGCCTAGTCCCGGTTCTATTTTAGGTCACTTTTCTCACTTTCTGACCCACAAATAATGCCCCAAATGCCGCCGCCTGGTGGGGGGAACTGCCGCCTAGTCCCGGTTCTATTTTAGGTCACTTTTCTCACTTTCTGACCCACAAATAATGCCCCAAATGCCGCCGCCTGGTGGGGGGAACTGCCGCCTAGTCCCGGTTCTATTTTAGGTCACTTTTCTCACTTTCTGACCCACAAATAATGCCCCAAATGCCGCCGCCTGGTGGGGGGAACTGCCGCCTAGTCCCGGTTCTATTTTAGGTCACTTTTCTCACTTTCTGACCCACAAATAATGCCCCAAATGCCGCCGCCTGGTGGGGGGAACTGCCGCCTAGTCCCGGTTCTATTTTAGGTCACTTTTCTCACTTTCTGACCCACAAATAATGCCCCAAATGCCGCCGCCTGGTGGGGGGAACTGCCGCCTAGTCCCGGTTCTATTTTAGGTCACTTTTCTCACTTTCTGACCCACAAATAATGCCCCAAATGCCGCCGCCTGGTGGGGGGAACTGCCGCCTAGTCCCGGTTCTATTTTAGGTCACTTTTCTCACTTTCTGACCCACAAATAATGCCCCAAATGCCGCCGCCTGGTGGGGGGAACTGCCGCCTAGTCCCGGTTCTATTTTAGGTCACTTTTCTCACTTTCTGACCCACAAATAATGCCCCAAATGCCGCCGCCTGGTGGGGGGAACTGCCGCCTAGTCCCGGTTCTATTTTAGGTCACTTTTCTCACTTTCTGACCCACAAATAATGCCCCAAATGCCGCCGCCTGGTGGGGGGAACTGCCGCCTAGTCCCGGTTCTATTTTAGGTCACTTTTCTCACTTTCTGACCCACAAATAATGCCCCAAATGCCGCCGCCTGGTGGGGGGAACTGCCGCCTAGTCCCGGTTCTATTTTAGGTCACTTTTCTCACTTTCTGACCCACAAATAATGCCCCAAATGCCGCCGCCTGGTGGGGGGAACTGCCGCCTAGTCCCGGTTCTATTTTAGGTCACTTTTCTCACTTTCTGACCCACAAATAATGCCCCAAATGCCGCCGCCTGGTGGGGGGAACTGCCGCCTAGTCCCGGTTCTATTTTAGGTCACTTTTCTCACTTTCTGACCCACAAATAATGCCCCAAATGCCGCCGCCTGGTGGGGGGAACTGCCGCCTAGTCCCGGTTCTATTTTAGGTCACTTTTCTCACTTTCTGACCCACAAATAATGCCCCAAATGCCGCCGCCTGGTGGGGGGAACTGCCGCCTAGTCCCGGTTCTATTTTAGGTCACTTTTCTCACTTTCTGACCCACAAATAATGCCCCAAATGCCGCCGCCTGGTGGGGGGAACTGCCGCCTAGTCCCGGTTCTATTTTAGGTCACTTTTCTCACTTTCTGACCCACAAATAATGCCCCAAATGCCGCCGCCTGGTGGGGGGAACTGCCGCCTAGTCCCGGTTCTATTTTAGGTCACTTTTCTCACTTTCTGACCCACAAATAATGCCCCAAATGCCGCCGCCTGGTGGGGGGAACTGCCGCCTAGTCCCGGTTCTATTTTAGGTCACTTTTCTCACTTTCTGACCCACAAATAATGCCCCAAATGCCGCCGCCTGGTGGGGGGAACTGCCGCCTAGTCCCGGTTCTATTTTAAGTCACTTTTCTCACTTTCTGACCCACAAATAATGCCCCAAATGCCGCCGCCTGGTGGGGGGAACTGCCGCCTAGTCCCGGTTCTATTTTAGGTCACTTTTCTCACTTTCTGACCCACAAATAATGCCCCAAATGCCGCCGCCTGGTGGGGGGAACTGCCGCCTAGTCCCGGTTCTATTTTAGGTCACTTTTCTCACTTTCTGACCCACAAATAATGGCAAAAAAAAATGCTTACAGCACCCAGTATTCCCAGGCGGTCTCCCATCCAAGTACTAACTGGGCCCGACCCTGCTTGGCTTCCGAGATCAGACGAGATCGGGCTCATTCAGGGTGGTGTGGCCGTAAGCGAGGGAAGCGCTTGTGAAATGCCCCAAAGTGTTGAAAATGTTCCCCAGGCCCCTGGTTCCCCATCCCCGCAGGAGGAGGCTCCCCAGGCCCCCTGGTTCCCCATCCCCGCAGGAGGAGGCTCCCCAGGCCCCCTGGTGCAGGAGGAGGCTCCCCAGGCCCCTGGTTCCCCATCCCCGCAGGAGGAGGCTCCCCAGGCCCCCTGGTTCCCCATCCCCGCAGGAGGAGGCTCCCCAGGCCCCCTGGTGCAGGAGGAGGCTCCCCAGGCCCCTGGTTCCCCATCCCCGCAGGAGGAGGCTCCCCAGGCCCCCTGGTTCCCCATCCCCGCAGGAGGAGGCTCCCCAGGCCCCATGGTTCCCCATCACCGCAGGAGGAGGCTCCCCAGGCCCCCTGGTTCCCCATCCCCGCAGGAGGAGGCTCCCCAGGCCCCCTGGTGCAGGAGGAGGCTCCCCAGGCCCCCTGGTTCCCCATCCCCGCAGGAGGAGGCTCCCCAGGCCCCCTGGTTCTCCATGCCCGCAGGAGGAGGCTCCCCAGGCCCCTGGTTCCCCATGACCGCAGGAGGAGGCTCCCCAGGCCCCCTGGTTCTCCATCCCCGCAGGAGGAGGCTCCCCAGGCCCCCTGGTTCTCCATGCCCGCAGGAGGAGGCTCCCCAGGCCCCCTGGTTCTCCATCCCCGCAGGAGGAGGCTCCCCAGGCCCCCTGGTTCTCCATCCCCGCAGGAGGAGGCTCCCCAGGCCCCCATGTTCTCCATGCCCGCAGGAGGAGGCTCCCCAGGCCCCTTGGTTCTCCATCCCCGCAGGAGGAGGCTCCCCAGGCCCCTGGTTCTCCATCCCCGCAGGAGGAGGCTCCCCAGGCGCCCTGGTTCTCCATCCCCGCAGGAGGAGGCTCCCCAGGCCCCCTGGTTCTCCATGCCCGCAGGAGGAGGCTCCCCAGGCCCCCTGGTTCTCCATCACCGCAGGAGGAGGCTCCCCAGGCCCCCTGGTTCCCCATCCCCGCAGGAGGAGGCTCCCCAGGCCCCCTGGTTCTCCATGCCCGCAGGAGGAGGCTCCCCAGGCCCCCTGGTTCTCCATCCCCGCAGGAGGAGGCTCCCCAGGCCCCTGGTTCTCCATCCCCGCAGGAGGAGGCTCCCCAGGCCCCCTGGTTCTCCATCCCCGCAGGAGGAGGCTCCCCAGGCCCCCTGGTTCTCCATCCCCGCAGGAGGAGGCTCCCCAGGCCCCCTGGTTCTCCATGCCCGCAGGAGGAGGCTCCCCAGGCCCCCTGGTTGGGAGAGGGGGAAAAAGAGCAAAGTGTTTAAAAATGCCCCAAAGTGTTGAATAATGTTCCCCAGGCCCCTGGTTCCCCATCCCCGCAGGAGGAGGCTCCCCAGGCCCCCTGGTTGGGAGAGGGGGAAAAAGAGCAAAGTGTTTAAAAATGCCCCAAAGTGTTGAAAATGTTCCCCAGGCCCCTGGTTCCCCATCCCCGCAGGAGGAGGCTCCCAAGGCCCCCTGGTTGGGAGAGGGGGAAAAAGAGCAAAGTGTTTAAAAATGCCCCAAAGTGTTGAAAATGTTCCCCAGGCCCCTGGTTCCCCATCCCCGCAGGAGGAGGCTCCCCAGGCCCCCTGGTTGGGAGAGGGGGAAAAAGAGCAAAGTGTTTAAAAATGCCCCAAAGTGTTGAAAATGTTCCCCAGGCCCCTGGTTCCCCATCCCCGCAGGAGGAGGCTCCCCAGGCCCCCTGGTTGGGAGAGGGGGAAAAAGAGCAAAGTGTTTAAAAATGCCCCAAAGTGTTGAAAATGTTCCCCAGGCCCCTGGTTCCCCATCCCCGCAGGAGGAGGCTCCCAAGGCCCCCTGGTTGGGAGAGGGGGAAAAAGAGCAAAGTGTTTAAAAATGCCCCAAAGTGTTGAAAATGTTCCCCAGGCCCCTGGTTCCCCATCCCCGCAGGAGGAGGCTCCCCAGGCCCCCTGGTTGGGAGAGGGGGAAAAAGAGCAAAGTGTTTAAAAATGCCCCAAAGTGTTGAAAATGTTCCCCAGGCCCCTGGTTCCCCATCCCCGCAGGAGGAGGCTCCCCAGGCCCCCTGGTTGGGAGAGGGGGGAAAAAGACCAAAGTGTTTAAAAATGCCCCAAAGTGTTGAAAATGTTCCCCAGGCCCCTGGTTCCCCATCCCCGCAGGAGGAGGCTCCCCAGGCCCCCTGGTTGGGAGAGGGGGAAAAAGAGCAAAGTGTTTAAAAATGCCCCAAAGTGTTGAAAATGTTCCCCAGGCCCCTGGTTCCCCATCCCCGCAGGAGGAGGCTCCCCAGGCCCCCTGGTTGGGAGAGGGGGAAAAAGAGCAAAGTGTTTAAAAATGCCCCAAAGTGTTGAAAATGTTCCCCAGGCCCCTGGTTCCCCATCCCCGCAGGAGGAGGCTCCCCAGGCCCCCTGGTTGGGAGAGGGGGAAAAAGAGCAAAGTGTTTAAAAATGCCCCAAAGTGTTGAAAATGTTCCCCAGGCCCCTGGTTCCCCATCCCCGCAGGAGGAGGCTCCCCAGGCCCCCTGGTTGGGAGAGGGGGAAAAAGAGCAAAGTGTTTAAAAATGCCCCAAAGTGTTGAAAATGTTCCCCAGGCCCCTGGTTCCCCATCCCCGCAGGAGGAGGCTCCCCAGGCCCCCTGGTTGGGAGAGGGGGAAAAAGAGCAAAGTGTTTAAAAATGCCCCAAAGTGTTGAAAATGTTCCCCGGCCTCCTGGTACCCCATCCCCGCATGAGGATGTCACCCAGGCCCCTGGTTCTCCATCCCCGCAGGAGGAG
>NW_028258562.1:432500-445000 GCF_982586985.1 Callionymus lyra
GCAGTCACACTCGGAAAAAATTTCTTTCGTCAGGCAAAAGAACCAGAGTTCTCCGCGGCCATCCACTCCGACCTTGTCCGATTTTGAGGCACCAGGCTCGGCCACCCTCCGAGCCCTTTCCTTCCCTCTCCTGTTATGGTGCCTCCCTATTAACCTCTAGGTGGTTGCGCTCGTGACATCAAAAAGACCACTTTTTGAGGAGCAGTCACACTCGGAAAAAATTTCTTTCGTCTGGCAAAAGAACCAGAGTTCTCCGCGGCCATCCACTCCAACCTTGTCCGATTTTGAGGCACCAGGCTCGGCCACCCTCCGAGCCTTTTCACTCCCTCTCCTGTTATGGTGCCTCCCTATTAACCTCTAGGTGGTTGCGCTCGTGACATCAAAAAGACCACTTTTTGAGGAGCAGTCACACTCGGAAAAAATTTCTTTCGTCTGGCAAAAGAACCAGAGTTCTCCGCGGCCATCCACTCCAACCTTGTCCGACTTTGAGGCACCAGGCTCGGCCACCCTCCGAGCCTTTTCACTCCCTCTCCTGTTATGGTGCCTCCCTATTAACCTCTAGGTGGTTGCGCTCGTGACATCAAAAAGACCACTTTTTGCAGAGCAGTCACACTCGGAAAAAATTTCTTTCGTCAGGCAAAAGAACCAGAGTTCTCCGCGGTCATCCACTCCAACCTTGTCCGATTTTGAGGCACCAGGCTCGGCCACCCTCCGAGCCTTTTCACTCCCTCTCCTGTTATGGTGCCTCCCTATTAACCTCTAGGTGGTTGCGCTCGTGACATCAAAAAGACCACTTTTTGCAGAGCAGTCACACTCGGAAAAAATTTCTTTCGTCAGGCAAAAGAACCAGAGTTTTCAGCGGTCATCCACTCCAACCTTGTCCGATTTTGAGGCACCAGGCTCGGCCACCCTCCGAGCCTTTTCACTCCCTCTCCTGTTATGGTGCCTCCCTATTAACCTCTAGGTGGTTGCGCTCGTGACATCAAAAAGACCACTTTTTGCAGAGCAGTCACACTCGGAAAAAAATTTCTTTCGTCTGGCAAAAGAACCAGAGTTTTCAGCGGTCATCCACTCCAACCTTGTCCGATTTTGAGGCACCAGGCTCGGCCACCCTCCGAGCCTTTTCACTCCCTCTCCTGTTATGGTGCCTCCCTATTAACCTCTAGGTGGTTGCGCTCGTGACATCAAAAAGACCACTTTTTGCAGAGCAGTCACACTCGGAAAAAATTTCTTTCGTCTGGCAAAAGAACCAGAGTTTTCAGCGGTCATCCACTCCAACCTTGTCCGACTTTGAGGCACCAGGCTCGGCCACCCTCCGAGCCTTTTCACTCCCTCTCCTGTTATGGTGCCTCCCTATTAACCTCTAGGTGGTTGCGCTCGTGACATCAAAAAGACCACTTTTTGAGGAGCAGTCACACTCGGAAAAAATTTCTTTCGTCTGGCAAAAGAACCAGAGTTTTCAGCGGTCATCCACTCCAACCTTGTCCGATTTTGAGGCACCAGGCTCGGCCACCCTCCGAGCCTTTTCACTCCCTCTCCTGTTATGGTGCCTCCCTATTAACCTCTAGGTGGTTGCGCTCGTGACATCAAAAAGACCACTTTTTGCAGAGCAGTCACACTCGGGAAAAATTTCTTTCGTCTGGCAAAAGAACCAGAGTTTTCAGCGGTCATCCACTCCAACCTTGTCCGATTTTGAGGCACCAGGCTCGGCCACCCTCCGAGCCTTTTCACTCCCTCTCCTGTTATGGTGCCTCCCTATTAACCTCTAGGTGGTTGCGCTCGTGACATCAAAAAGACCACTTTTTTCAGAGCAGTCACACTCGGGAAAAATTTCTTTCGTCTGGCAAAAGAACCAGAGTTATCAGCGGTCATCCACTCCAACCTTGTCCGACGTTGAGGCACCGATGTCGGCCAAGTTCTGAGCGTTCCACCACCGAATGCCACTGGTCCTCAACACAGCGGACTTCCAATCCAACCTTGTCCGACTTTGAGGCACCGAAGTCGGCCTCAGCCCGAGCCTTCCCCCGCCGACCTCACTGGAGCCCGCCATCCAGGGACCGGCGGAGGTCGCCCGCATGACCGCGGCAAAGTGTCTCAAAGTCGGGCACGACCGCTCGAGTCACCCGCCAACCCGGTCCGGGGCACCTCCAGGGACCGGCGGAGGTCGCCCGCATGACCGCGGCAAAGTGTCTCAAAGTCGGGCATGACCGCTCGAGTCACCCGCCAACCCGGTCCGGGGCACCTCCAGGGACCGGCGGAGGACGCCCGCATGACCGCGACAAAGTGTCTCAAAGTCGGGCACGACCGCTCGAGTCACCCGCCAACCCGGTCCGGGGCACCTCCAGGGACCGGCGGAGGACGCCCGCATGACCGCGACAAAGTGTCTCAAAGTCGGGCATGACCGCTCGAGTCACCCGCCAACCCGGTCCGGGGCACCTCCAGGGACCGGCGGAGGACGCCCGCATGACCGCGACAAAGTGTCTCAAAGTCGGGCATGACCGCTCGAGTCACCCGCCAACCCGGTCCGGGGCACCTCCAGGGACCGGCGGAGGACGCCCGCATGACCGCGACAAAGTGTCTCAAAGTCGGGCACGACCGCTCGAGTCACCCGCCAACCCGGTCCGGGGCACCTCCAGGGACCGGCGGAGGACGCCCGCATGACCGCGACAAAGTGTCTCAAAGTCGGGCACGACCGTTCGAGTCACCCGCCAACCCGGTCCGGGGAACCTCCGGGGACCGGCGGAGGTCGCTCGCATGACCGCGACAAAGTGTCTCAAAGTCGGGCACGACCGCTCGAGTCACCCGCCAACCCGGTCCGGGGCACCTCCAGGGACCGGCGGAGGACGCCCGCATGACCGCGACAAAGTGTCTCAAAGTCGGGCATGACCGTTCGAGTCACCCGCCAACCCGGTCCGGGGCACCTCCAGGGACCGGCGGAGGAGGCCCGCATGACCGCGACAAAGTGTCTCAAAGTCGGGCATGACCGCTCGAGTCACCCGCCAACCCGGTCCGGGGCACCTCCGGGGACCGGCGGAGGACGCCCGCATGACCGCGACAAAGTGTCTCAAAGTCGGGCACGACCGCTCGAGTCACCCGCCAACCCGGTCCGGGGCACCTCCAGGGACCGGCGGAGGACGCCCGCATGACCGCGACAAAGTGTCTCAAAGTCGGGCACGACCGCTCGAGTCACCCGCCAACCCGGTCCGGGGCACCTCCAGGGACCGGCGGAGGACGCCCGCATGACCGCGACAAAGTGTCTCAAAGTCGGGCATGACCGCTCGAGTCACCCGCCAACCCGGTCCGGGGCACCTCCGGGGACCGGCGGAGGACGCCCGCATGACCGCGACAAAGTGTCTCAAAGTCGGGCACGACCGCTCGAGTCACCCGCCAACCCGGTCCGGGGCACCTCCGGGGAGCAGTGGAGGTCGCTCGCATGACCGCGACAAAGTGTCTCAAAGTCGGGCATGACCGCTCGAGTCGCCCGCCATCCCGGTCCGGAGCTCAACACTTTGTCGTTTTTTCCACTCCCTCCCCATTAACCTCTAGGTGGTTGCGCTCGTGACATCAAAAAGACCACTTTTTGCAGAGCAGTCACACTCGGAAAAAATTCGTTTCGTCTGGCAAAAGAACCAGAGTTCTCAGCGGGCTTCCAGTCCAACCTTGTCCGATTTTGAGGCACCAGGCTCGGCCACAGTCCGAGCCCATTCACTCCCTCCCCTGTTGTACTCGCTCCCTATTAACCTCTAGGTGGTTGCGCTCGTGACATCAAAAAGACCACTTTTTGAGGAGCAGTCACACTTAGGAAAAATCCGTTTGCGCTCACACCATCCCTCCCCATTAACCTCTAGGTGGTTGCGCTCGTGACATCAAAAAGACCACTTTTTGAGGAGCAGTCACACTTAGGAAAAATCCGTTTGCGCTCACACCATCCCTCCCCATTAACCTCTAGGTGGTTGCGCTCGTGACATCAAAAAGACCACTTTTTGAGGAGCAGTCAGACACCGAGGTTTTCTGGATTTATGTCCGTTTTCCTGGTTCTCTGACTCGGGCACCTTGTGACCGACATCCCCCCCTTCCCTGGTTCTATTTTGCCGATACTTTGGTGAGTTTTCTACCCGCAAACCAAGCCCCCCAAGCCCGCCGCCTGGTGGGGGAGCATGCCGCCTGGCCCGGTTCTATTTTAGGTCACTTTGGTGAGTTTTCTACCCGCAAACCAAGCCCCCCAAGCCCGCCGCCTGGTGGGGGAAGAGGCCCCCTGGTCCCGGTTCTATTTTAGGACACTTTGGTGAGTTTTCTACCCGCAAACCAAGCCCCCCAAGCCCGCCGCCTGGTGGGGGAAGATGCCCCCTGGTCCCGGTTCTATTTTAGGACACTTTGGTGAGTTTTCTACCCGCAAACCAAGCCCCCCAAGCCCGCCGCCTGGTGGGGGAACATGCCGCCTAGCCCGGTTCTATTTTAGGTCACTTTGGTGAGTTTTCTACCCGCAAACCAAGCCCCCCCAAGCCCGCCGCCTGGTGGGGGAAGAGGCCCCCTGGTCCCGGTTCTATTTTAGGACACTTTGGTGAGTTTTCTACCCGCAAACCAAGCCCCCCAAGCCCGCCGCCTGGTGGGGGAACATGCCCCCTGGTCCCGGTTCTATTTTAGGACACTTTGGTGAGTTTTCTACCCGCAAACCAAGCCCCCCAAGCCCGCCGCCTGGTGGGGGAAGAGGCCCCCTGTTCCCGGTTCTATTTTAGGACACTTTGGTGAGTTTTCTACCCGCAAACCAAGCCCCCCAAGCCCGCCGCCTGGTGGGGGAACATGCCCCCTGGTCCTGGTTCTATTTTAGGACACTTTGGTGAGTTTTCTACCCGGAAACCAAGCCCCCCAAGCCCGCCACCTGGTGGGGGAAGAGGCCCCCTGGTCCCGGTTCTATTTTAGGACACTTTGGTGAGTTTTCTACCCACACTGCAGGTCCCCAAATGCCGCCATCTGGTGGGGGAACATGCCGCCTGCACCGGTTCTATTTTAAGTCACTTTGGTGAGTTTTCTGCCCACACTACGGGTCCCCAAATGCCGCCATCTGGTGGGGGAACATGCCGCCTGCACCGGTTCTATTTTAAGTCACTTTGGTGAGTTTTCTGCCCACACTACGGGTCCCCAAATGCCGCCATCTGGTGGGGGAACATGCCGCCTGCACCGGTTCTATTTTAAGTCACTTTGGTGAATTTTCTACCCACACTACGGGTCCCCAAATGCCGCCATCTGGTGGGGGAACATGCCGCCTGCACCGGTTCTATTTTAAGTCACTTTGGTGAGTTTTCTGCCCACACTACGGGTCCCCAAATGCCGCCATCTGGTGGGGGAACATGCCGCCTGCACCGGTTCTATTTTAAGTCACTTTGGTGAGTTTTCTGCCCACACTACGGGTCCCCAAATGCCGCCATCTGGTGGGGGAACATGCCGCCTGCACCGGTTCTATTTTAAGTCACTTTGGTGAGTTTTCTACCCACACTACGGGTCCCCAAATGCCGCCATCTGGTGGGGGAACATGCCGCCTGCACCGGTTCTATTTTAAGTCACTTTGGTGAGTTTTCTACCCACACTACGGGTCCCCAAATGCCGCCATCTGGTGGGGGAACATGCCGCCTGCACCGGTTCTATTTTAAGTCACTTTGGTGAGTTTTCTACCCACACTACGGGTCCCCAAATGCCGCCATCTGGTGGGGGAACATGCCGCCTGCACCGGTTCTATTTTAAGTCACTTTGGTGAGTTTTCTGCCCACACTACGGGTCCCCAAATGCCGCCACCTGGTGGGGGAACTGCCGCCTAGTCCCGGTTCTATTTTAGGTCACTTTTCTCACTTTCTGACCCACAAATAATGCCCCAAATGCCGCCGCCTGGTGGGGGGAACTGCCGCCTAGTCCCGGTTCTATTTTAGGTCACTTTTCTCACTTTCTGACCCACAAATAATGCCCCAAATGCCGCCGCCTGGTGGGGGGAACTGCCGCCTAGTCCCGGTTCTATTTTAGGTCACTTTTCTCACTTTCTGACCCACAAATAATGCCCCAAATGCCGCCGCCTGGTGGGGGGAACTGCCGCCTAGTCCCGGTTCTATTTTAGGTCACTTTTCTCACTTTCTGACCCACAAATAATGCCCCAAATGCCGCCGCCTGGTGGGGGGAACTGCCGCCTAGTCCCGGTTCTATTTTAGGTCACTTTTCTCACTTTCTGACCCACAAATAATGCCCCAAATGCCGCCGCCTGGTGGGGGGAACTGCCGCCTAGTCCCGGTTCTATTTTAGGTCACTTTTCTCACTTTCTGACCCACAAATAATGCCCCAAATGCCGCCGCCTGGTGGGGGGAACTGCCGCCTAGTCCCGGTTCTATTTTAGGTCACTTTTCTCACTTTCTGACCCACAAATAATGCCCCAAATGCCGCCGCCTGGTGGGGGGAACTGCCGCCTAGTCCCGGTTCTATTTTAGGTCACTTTTCTCACTTTCTGACCCACAAATAATGCCCCAAATGCCGCCGCCTGGTGGGGGGAACTGCCGCCTAGTCCCGGTTCTATTTTAGGTCACTTTTCTCACTTTCTGACCCACAAATAATGCCCCAAATGCCGCCGCCTGGTGGGGGGAACTGCCGCCTAGTCCCGGTTCTATTTTAGGTCACTTTTCTCACTTTCTGACCCACAAATAATGCCCCAAATGCCGCCGCCTGGTGGGGGGAACTGCCGCCTAGTCCCGGTTCTATTTTAGGTCACTTTTCTCACTTTCTGACCCACAAATAATGCCCCAAATGCCGCCGCCTGGTGGGGGGAACTGCCGCCTAGTCCCGGTTCTATTTTAGGTCACTTTTCTCACTTTCTGACCCACAAATAATGCCCCAAATGCCGCCGCCTGGTGGGGGGAACTGCCGCCTAGTCCCGGTTCTATTTTAGGTCACTTTTCTCACTTTCTGACCCACAAATAATGCCCCAAATGCCGCCGCCTGGTGGGGGGAACTGCCGCCTAGTCCCGGTTCTATTTTAGGTCACTTTTCTCACTTTCTGACCCACAAATAATGCCCCAAATGCCGCCGCCTGGTGGGGGGAACTGCCGCCTAGTCCCGGTTCTATTTTAGGTCACTTTTCTCACTTTCTGACCCACAAATAATGCCCCAAATGCCGCCGCCTGGTGGGGGGAACTGCCGCCTAGTCCCGGTTCTATTTTAGGTCACTTTTCTCACTTTCTGACCCACAAATAATGCCCCAAATGCCGCCGCCTGGTGGGGGGAACTGCCGCCTAGTCCCGGTTCTATTTTAGGTCACTTTTCTCACTTTCTGACCCACAAATAATGCCCCAAATGCCGCCGCCTGGTGGGGGGAACTGCCGCCTAGTCCCGGTTCTATTTTAGGTCACTTTTCTCACTTTCTGACCCACAAATAATGCCCCAAATGCCGCCGCCTGGTGGGGGGAACTGCCGCCTAGTCCCGGTTCTATTTTAGGTCACTTTTCTCACTTTCTGACCCACAAATAATGCCCCAAATGCCGCCGCCTGGTGGGGGGAACTGCCGCCTAGTCCCGGTTCTATTTTAGGTCACTTTTCTCACTTTCTGACCCACAAATAATGCCCCAAATGCCGCCGCCTGGTGGGGGGAACTGCCGCCTAGTCCCGGTTCTATTTTAGGTCACTTTTCTCACTTTCTTACCCACAAATAATGCCCCAAATGCCGCCGCCTGGTGGGGGGAACTGCCGCCTAGTCCCGGTTCTATTTTAGGTCACTTTTCTCACTTTTCTACCCACAAATAATGGCAAAAAAAAATGCTTACAGCACCCAGTATTCCCAGGCGGTCTCCCATCCAAGTACTAACTGGGCCCGACCCTGCTTGGCTTCCGAGATCAGACGAGATCGGGCTCATTCAGGGTGGTGTGGCCGTAAGCGAGGGAAGCGCTTGTGAAATGCCCCAAAGTGTTGAAAATGTTCCCCAGGCCCCTGGTTCCCCATCCCCGCAGGAGGAGGCTCCCCAGGCCCCCTGGTTCCCCATCCCCGCAGGAGGAGGCTCCCCAGGCCCCCTGGTGCAGGAGGAGGCTCCCCAGGCCCCTGGTTCCCCATCCCCGCAGGAGGAGGCTCCCCAGGCCCCCTGGTTCCCCATCCCCGCAGGAGGAGGCTCCCCAGGCCCCATGGTTCCCCATCACCGCAGGAGGAGGCTCCCCAGGCCCCCTGGTTCCCCATCCCCGCAGGAGGAGGCTCCCCAGGCCCCCTGGTGCAGGAGGAGGCTCCCCAGGCCCCCTGGTTCCCCATCCCCGCAGGAGGAGGCTCCCCAGGCCCCCTGGTTCTCCATGCCCGCAGGAGGAGGCTCCCCAGGCCCCTGGTTCCCCATCCCCGCAGGAGGAGGCTCCCCAGGCCCCCTGGTTCTCCATGCCCGCAGGAGGAGGCTCCCCAGGCCCCCTGGTTCTCCATCCCCGCAGGAGGAGGCTCCCCAGGCCCCCTGGTTCTCCATCCCCGCAGGAGGAGGCTCCCCAGGCCCCCATGTTCTCCATGCCCGCAGGAGGAGGCTCCCCAGGCCCCTTGGTTCTCCATCCCCGCAGGAGTAGGCTCCCCAGGCGCCCTGGTTCTCCATCCCCGCAGGAGGAGGCTCCCCAGGCCCCCTGGTTCTCCATCCCCGCAGGAGGAGGCTCCCCAGGCCCCATGGTTCCCCATCACCGCAGGAGGAGGCTCCCCAGGCCCCCTGGTTCCCCATCCCCGCAGGAGGAGGCTCCCCAGGCCCCCTGGTTCTCCATCCCCGCAGGAGGAGGCTCCCCAGGCCCCCATGTTCTCCATGCCCGCAGGAGGAGGCTCCCCAGGCCCCTTGGTTCTCCATCCCCGCAGGAGGAGGCTCCCCAGGCCCCTGGTTCTCCATCCCCGCAGGAGGAGGCTCCCCAGGCGCCCTGGTTCTCCATCCCCGCAGGAGGAGGCTCCCCAGGCCCCCTGGTTCTCCATGCCCGCAGGAGGAGGCTCCCCAGGCCCCCTGGTTCTCCATCCCCGCAGGAGGAGGCTCCCCAGGCCCCCTGGTTCCCCATCCCCGCAGGAGGAGGCTCCCCAGGCCCCCTGGTTCTCCATGCCCGCAGGAGGAGGCTCCCCAGGCCCCCTGGTTCTCCATCCCCGCAGGAGGAGGCTCCCCAGGCCCCCATGTTCTCCATGCCCGCAGGAGGAGGCTCCCCAGGCCCCTTGGTTCTCCATCCCCGCAGGAGGAGGCTCCCCAGGCCCCTGGTTCCCCATCCCCGCAGGAGGAGGCTCCCCAGGCCCCCTGGTTCTCCATGCCCGCAGGAGGAGGCTCCCCAGGCCCCCTGGTTCTCCATGCCCGCAGGAGGAGGCTCCCCAGGCCCCCTGGTTCTCCATCCCCGCAGGAGGAGGCTCCCCAGGCCCCTGGTTCTCCATGCCCGCAGGAGGAGGCTCCCCAGGCCCCCTGGTTCTCCATGACCGCAGGAGGAGGCTCCCCAGGCCCCCTGGTTCTCCATCCCCGCAGGAGGAGGCTCCCCAGGCCCCCTGGTTCCCCATCCCCGCAGGAGGAGGCTCCCCAGGCCCCCTGGTTCCCCATCCCCGCAGGAGGAGGCTCCCCAGGCGCCCTGGTTCTCCATCCCCGCAGGAGGAGGCTCCCCAGGCCCCCTGGTTCTCCATGCCCGCAGGAGGAGGCTCCCCAGGCCCCCTGGTTCTCCATCCCCGCAGGAGGAGGCTCCCCAGGCCCCCTGGTTCCCCATCCCCGCAGGAGGAGGCTCCCCAGGCCCCCTGGTTCTCCATCCCCGCAGGAGGAGGCTCCCCAGGCCCCCATGTTCTCCATGCCCGCAGGAGGAGGCTCCCCAGGCCCCTTGGTTCCCCATCCCCGCAGGAGGAGGCTCCCCAGGCCCCTGGTTCTCCATCCCCGCAGGAGGAGGCTCCCCAGGCGCCCTGGTTCTCCATCCCCGCAGGAGGAGGCTCCCCAGGCCCCCTGGTTCTCCATGCCCGCAGGAGGAGGCTCCCCAGGCCCCCTGGTTCTCCATCCCCGCAGGAGGAGGCTCCCCAGGCCCCCTGGTTCCCCATCCCCGCAGGAGGAGGCTCCCCAGGCCCCCTGGTTCTCCATGCCCGCAGGAGGAGGCTCCCCAGGCCCCCTGGTTCTCCATCCCCGCAGGAGGAGGCTCCCCAGGCCCCCATGTTCTCCATGCCCGCAGGAGGAGGCTCCCCAGGCCCCTTGGTTCTCCATCCCCGCAGGAGGAGGCTCCCCAGGCCCCTGGTTCCCCATCCCCGCAGGAGGAGGCTCCCCAGGCCCCCTGGTTCTCCATGCCCGCAGGAGGAGGCTCCCCAGGCCCCCTGGTTCTCCATGCCCGCAGGAGGAGGCTCCCCAGGCCCCCTGGTTCTCCATCCCCGCAGGAGGAGGCTCCCCAGGCCCCTGGTTCTCCATGCCCGCAGGAGGAGGCTCCCCAGGCCCCCTGGTTCTCCATGACCGCAGGAGGAGGCTCCCCAGGCCCCCTGGTTCTCCATCCCCGCAGGAGGAGGCTCCCCAGGCCCCCTGGTTCCCCATCCCCGCAGGAGGAGGCTCCCCAGGCCCCCTGGTTCCCCATCCCCGCAGGAGGAGGCTCCCCAGGCGCCCTGGTTCTCCATCCCCGCAGGAGGAGGCTCCCCAGGCCCCCTGGTTCTCCATGCCCGCAGGAGGAGGCTCCCCAGGCCCCCTGGTTCTCCATCCCCGCAGGAGGAGGCTCCCCAGGCCCCCTGGTTCCCCATCCCCGCAGGAGGAGGCTCCCCAGGCCCCCTGGTTCTCCATGCCCGCAGGAGGAGGCTCCCCAGGCCCCCTGGTTCTCCATCCCCGCAGGAGGAGGCTCCCCAGGCCCCCATGTTCTCCATGCCCGCAGGAGGAGGCTCCCCAGGCCCCTTGGTTCTCCATCCCCGCAGGAGGAGGCTCCCCAGGCCCCTGGTTCCCCATCCCCGCAGGAGGAGGCTCCCCAGGCCCCCTGGTTCTCCATGCCCGCAGGAGGAGGCTCCCCAGGCCCCCTGGTTCTCCATGCCCGCAGGAGGAGGCTCCCCAGGCCCCCTGGTTCTCCATCCCCGCAGGAGGAGGCTCCCCAGGCCCCTGGTTCTCCATGCCCGCAGGAGGAGGCTCCCCAGGCCCCCTGGTTCTCCATGACCGCAGGAGGAGGCTCCCCAGGCCCCCTGGTTCTCCATCCCCGCAGGAGGAGGCTCCCCAGGCCCCCTGGTTCCCCATCCCCGCAGGAGGAGGCTCCCCAGGCCCCCTGGTTCCCCATCCCCGCAGGAGGAGGCTCCCCAGGCCCCCTGGTTCTCCATCCCCGCAGGAGGAGGCCCCCCAGGCCCCTGGTTCCCCATCCCCGCAGGAGGAGGCTCCCCAGGCCCCCTGGTTCTCCATGCCCGCAGGAGGAGGCTCCCCAGGCCCCTGGTTGGGAGAGGGGGAAAAAGAGCAAAGTGTTTAAAAATGCCCCAAAGTGTTGAAAATGTTCCCCAGGCCCCTGGTTCCCCATCCCCGCAGGAGGAGGCTCCCCAGGCCCCCTGGTTGGGAGAGGGGGAAAAAGAGCAAAGTGTTTAAAAATGCCCCAAAGTGTTGAAAATGTTCCCCAGGCCCCTGGTTCCCCATCCCCGCAGGAGGAGGCTCCCCAGGCCCCCTGGTTGGGAGAGGGGGAAAAAGAGCAAAGTGTTTAAAAATGCCCCAAAGTGTTGAAAATGTTCCCCAGGCCCCTGGTTCCCCATCCCCGCAGGAGGAGGCTCCCAAGGCCCCCTGGTTGGGAGAGGGGGAAAAAGAGCAAAGTGTTTAAAAATGCCCCAAAGTGTTGAAAATGTTCCCCAGGCCCCTGGTTCCCCATCCCCGCAGGAGGAGGCTCCCCAGGCCCCCTGGTTGGGAGAGGGGGAAAAAGAGCAAAGTGTTTAAAAATGCCCCAAAGTGTTGAAAATGTTCCCCAGGCCCCTGGTTCCCCATCCCCGCAGGAGGAGGCTCCCCAGGCCCCCTGGTTGGGAGAGGGGGAAAAAGAGCAAAGTGTTTAAAAATGCCCCAAAGTGTTGAAAATGTTCCCCAGGCCCCTGGTTCCCCATCCCCGCAGGAGGAGGCTCCCAAGGCCCCCTGGTTGGGAGAGGGGGAAAAAGAGCAAAGTGTTTAAAAATGCCCCAAAGTGTTGAAAATGTTCCCCAGGCCCCTGGTTCCCCATCCCCGCAGGAGGAGGCTCCCCAGGCCCCCTGGTTGGGAGAGGGGGAAAAAGAGCAAAGTGTTTAAAAATGCCCCAAAGTGTTGAAAATGTTCCCCAGGCCCCTGGTTCCCCATCCCCGCAGGAGGAGGCTCCCAAGGCCCCCTGGTTGGGAGAGGGGGAAAAAGAGCAAAGTGTTTAAAAATGCCCCAAAGTGTTGAAAATGTTCCCCAGGCCCCTGGTTCCCCATCCCCGCAGGAGGAGGCTCCCCAGGCCCCCTGGTTGGGAGAGGGGGAAAAAGAGCAAAGTGTTTAAAATGCCCCAAAGTGTTGAAAATGTTCCCCAGGCCCCTGGTTCCCCATCCCCGCAGGAGGAGGCTCCCCAGGCCCCCTGGTTGG
>NW_028258562.1:455000-465000 GCF_982586985.1 Callionymus lyra
TTTCCCCGCCGCCTGCGCTGGAGCTCGATACTCTGTCCAAGTATCCTTCGCTCCTATTAACCTCTAGGTGGTTGCGCTCGTGACATCAAAAAGACCACTTTTTGAAGAGCAGTCACACTCGGAAAAAATTTCTTTCGTCAGGCAAAAGAACCAGAGTTCTCCGCGGCCATCCACTCCAACCTTGTCCGACTTTGAGGCACCAGGCTCGGCCACCCTCCGAGCCTTTTCCTTCCCTCTCCTGTTATGGTGCCTCCCTATTAACCTCTAGGTGGTTGCGCTCGTGACATCAAAAAGACCACTTTTTGAGGAGCAGTCACACTCGGAAAAAATTTCTTTCGTCAGGCAAAAGAACCAGAGTTCTCCGCGGCCATCCACTCCAACCTTGTCCGACTTTGAGGCACCAGGCTCGGCCACCCTCCGAGCCTTTTCCTTCCCTCTCCTGTTATGGTGCCTCCCTATTAACCTCTAGGTGGTTGCGCTCGTGACATCAAAAAGACCACTTTTTGAAGAGCAGTCACACTCGGAAAAAATTTCTTTCGTCAGGCAAAAGAACCAGAGTTCTCCGCGGCCATCCACTCCAACCTTGTCCGACTTTGAGGCACCAGGCTCGGCCACCCTCCGAGCCTTTTCCTTCCCTCTCCTGTTATGGTGCCTCCCTATTAACCTCTAGGTGGTTGCGCTCGTGACATCAAAAAGACCACTTTTTGAGGAGCAGTCACACTCGGAAAAAATTTCTTTCGTCAGGCAAAAGAACCAGAGTTCTCCGCGGCCATCCACTCCAACCTTGTCCGACTTTGAGGCACCAGGCTCGGCCACCCTCCGAGCCTTTTCCTTCCCTCTCCTGTTATGGTGCCTCCCTATTAACCTCTAGGTGGTTGCGCTCGTGACATCAAAAAGACCACTTTTTGAAGAGCAGTCACACTCGGAAAAAATTTCTTTCGTCAGGCAAAAGAACCAGAGTTCTCCGCGGCCATCCACTCCAACCTTGTCCGACTTTGAGGCACCAGGCTCGGCCACCCTCCGAGCCTTTTCCTTCCCTCTCCTGTTATGGTGCCTCCCTATTAACCTCTAGGTGGTTGCGCTCGTGACATCAAAAAGACCACTTTTTGAGGAGCAGTCACACTCGGAAAAAATTTCTTTCGTCAGGCAAAAGAACCAGAGTTCTCCGCGGCCATCCACTCCAACCTTGTCCGACTTTGAGGCACCAGGCTCGGCCACCCTCCGAGCCTTTTCCTTCCCTCTCCTGTTATGGTGCCTCCCTATTAACCTCTAGGTGGTTGCGCTCGTGACATCAAAAAGACCACTTTTTGCAGAGCAGTCACACTCGGAAAAAATTTCTTTCGTCAGGCAAAAGAACCAGAGTTCTCCGCGGCCATCCACTCCAACCTTGTCCGACTTTGAGGCACCAGGCTCGGCCACCCTCCGAGCCTTTTCACTCCCTCTCCTGTTATGGTGCCTCCCTATTAACCTCTAGGTGGTTGCGCTCGTGACATCAAAAAGACCACTTTTTGAGGAGCAGTCACACTCGGAAAAAATTTCTTTCGTCAGGCAAAAGAACCAGAGTTCTCCGCGGCCATCCACTCCAACCTTGTCCGACTTTGAGGCACCAGGCTCGGCCACCCTCCGAGCCTTTTCACTCCCTCTCCTGTTATGGTGCCTCCCTACTAACCTCTAGGTGGTTGCGCTCGTGACATCAAAAAGACCACTTTTTGCAGAGCAGTCACACTCGGAAAAAATTTCTTTCGTCAGGCAAAAGAACCAGAGTTTTCAGCGGTCATCCACTCCAACCTTGTCCGATTTTGAGGCACCAGGCTCGGCCACCCTCCGAGCCTTTTCCTTCCCTCTCCTGTTATGGTGCCTCCCTATTAACCTCTAGGTGGTTGCGCTCGTGACATCAAAAAGACCACTTTTTGCAGAGCAGTCACACTCGGAAAAAATTTCTTTCGTCAGGCAAAAGAACCAGAGTTTTCAGCGGCCATCCACTCCAACCTTGTCCGATTTTGAGGCACCAGGCTCGGCCACCCTCCGAGCCTTTTCACTCCCTCTCCTGTTATGGTGCCTCCCTATTAACCTCTAGGTGGTTGCGCTCGTGACATCAAAAAGACCACTTTTTGCAGAGCAGTCACACTCGGAAAAAATTTCTTTCGTCTGGCAAAAGAACCAGAGTGTTCAGCGGTCATTCACTCCAACCTTGTCCGATTTTGAGGCACCAGGCTCGGCCACCCTCCGAGCCTTTTCACTCCCTCTCCTGTTGTGGTGCCTCCCTATTAACCTCTAGGTGGTTGCGCTCGTGACATCAAAAAGACCACTTTTTGCAGAGCAGTCACACTCGGGAAAAATTTCTTTCGTCTGGCAAAAGAACCAGAGTTTTCAGCGGTCATCCACTCCAACCTTGTCCGATTTTGAGGCACCAGGCTCGGCCACCCTCCGAGCCTTTTCACTCCCTCTCCTGTTATGGTGCCTCCCTATTAACCTCTAGGTGGTTGCGCTCGTGACATCAAAAAGACCACTTTTTGCAGAGCAGTCACACTCGGGAAAAATTTCTTTCGTCTGGCAAAAGAACCAGAGTTTTCAGCGGTCATCCACTCCAACCTTGTCCGATTTTGAGGCACCAGGCTCGGCCACCGTCCGAGCCTTTTCACTCCCTCTCCTGTTATGGTGCCTCCCTATTAACCTCTAGGTGGTTGCGCTCGTGACATCAAAAAGACCACTTTTTTCAGAGCAGTCACACTCGGAAAAAAATTCTTTCGTCTGGCAAAAGAACCAGAGTTTTCAGCGGTCATCCACTCCAACCTTGTCCGATTTTGAGGCACCACGCTCGGCCACCGTCCGAGCCTTTTCACTCCCTCTCCTGTTATGGTGCCTCCCTATTAACCTCTAGGTGGTTGCGCTCGTGACATCAAAAAGACCACTTTTTTCAGAGCAGTCACACTCGGAAAAAATTTCTTTCGTCTGGCAAAAGAACCAGAGTTTTCAGCGGTCATCCACTCCAACCTTGTCCGATTTTGAGGCACCAGGCTCGGCCACCGTCCGAGCCTTTTCACTCCCTCTCCTGTTATGGTGCCTCCCTATTAACCTCTAGGTGGTTGCGCTCGTGACATCAAAAAGACCACTTTTTTCAGAGCAGTCACACTCGGGAAAAATTTCTTTCGTCTGGCAAAAGAACCAGAGTTATCAGCGGTCATCCACTCCAACCTTGTCCGACGTTGAGGCACCGATGTCGGCCAAGTTCTGAGCGTTCCACCGCCGAATGCCACTGGTCCTCAACACAGCGGACTTCCAATCCAACCTTGTCCGACTTTGAGGCACCGAAGTCGGCCTCAGCCCGAGCCTTCCCCCGCCGACCTCACTGGAGCCCGACATCCAGGGACCGGCGGAGGTCGCCCGCATGACCGCGGCAAAGTGTCTCAAAGTCGGGCACGACCGCTCGAGTCACCCGCCAACCCGGTCCGGGGCACCTCCAGGGACCGGCGGAGGTCGCCCGCATGACCGCGGCAAAGTGTCTCAAAGTCGGGCAGGACCGCTTGAGTCACCCGCCAACCCGGTCCGGGGCACCTCCAGGGACCGGCGGAGGTCGCCCGCATGACCGCGGCAAAGTGTCTCAAAGTCGGGCATGACCGCTTGAGTCACCCGCCAACCCGGTCCGGGGCACCTCCAGGGACCGGCGGAGGACGCCCGCATGACCGCGACAAAGTGTCTCAAAGTCGGGCATGACCGCTCGAGTCACCCGCCAACCCGGTCCGGGACACCTACAGGGACCGGCGGAGGTCGCCCGCATGACCGCGGCAAAGTGTCTCAAAGTCGGGCATGACCGCTTGAGTCACCCGCCAACCCGGTCCGGGGCACCTCCAGGGACCGGCGGAGGTCGCCCGCATGACCGCGGCAAAGTGTCTCAAAGTCGGGCATGACCGCTTGAGTCACCCGCCGACCCGGTCCGGGGAACCTCCAGGGACCGGCGGAGGACGCCCGCATGACCGCGACAAAGTGTCTCAAAGTCGGGCATGACCGCTCGAGTCACCCGCCAACCCGGTCCGGGGCACCTCCAGGGACCGGCGGAGGACGCCCGCATGACCGCGACAAAGTGTCTCAAAGTCGGGCACGACCGCTCGAGTCACCCGCCAACCCGGTCCGGGGCACCTCCAGGGACCGGCGGAGGACGCCCGCATGACCGCGACAAAGTGTCTCAAAGTCGGGCACGACCGTTCGAGTCACCCGCCAACCCGGTCCGGGGCACCTCCGGGGACCGGCGGAGGTCGCTCGCATGACCGCGACAAAGTGTCTCAAAGTCGGGCACGACCGCTCGAGTCACCCGCCAACCCGGTCCGGGGCACCTCCAGGGACCGGCGGAGGACGCCCGCATGACCGCGACAAAGTGTCTCAAAGTCGGGCATGACCGCTCGAGTCACCCGCCAACCCGGTCCGGGGCACCTCCAGGGACCGGCGGAGGAGGCCCGCATGACCGCGACAAAGTGTCTCAAAGTCGGGCATGACCGCTCGAGTCACCCGCCAACCCGGTCCGGGGCACCTCCGGGGACCGGCGGAGGACGCCCGCATGACCGCGACAAAGTGTCTCAAAGTCGGGCACGACCGCTCGAGTCACCCGCCAACCCGGTCCGGGGCACCTCCAGGGACCGGCGGAGGACGCCCGCATGACCGCGACAAAGTGTCTCAAAGTCGGGCACGACCGCTCGAGTCACCCGCCAACCCGGTCCGGGGCACCTCCAGGGACCGGCGGAGGACGCCCGCATGACCGCGGCAAAGTGTCTCAAAGTCGGGCATGACCGCTTGAGTCACCCGCCAACCCGGTCCGGGGCACCTCCGGGGACCGGCGGAGGACGCCCGCATGACCGCGACAAAGTGTCTCAAAGTCGGGCACGACCGCTCGAGTCACCCGCCAACCCGGTCCGGGGCACCTCCGGGGAGCAGTGGAGGTCGCTCGCATGACCGCGACAAAGTGTCTCAAAGTCGGGCATGACCGCTCGAGTCGCCCGCCATCCCGGTCCGGAGCTCAACACTTTGTCGTTTTTTCCACTCCCTCCCCATTAACCTCTAGGTGGTTGCGCTCGTGACATCAAAAAGACCACTTTTTGCAGAGCAGTCACACTCGGAAAAAATTCGTTTCGTCTGGCAAAAGAACCAGAGTTCTCAGCGGGCTTCCAGTCCAACCTTGTCCGATTTTGAGGCACCAGGCTCGGCCACAGTCCGAGCCCATTCACTCCCTCCCCTGTTGTACTCGCTCCCTATTAACCTCTAGGTGGTTGCGCTCGTGACATCAAAAAGACCACTTTTTGAGGAGCAGTCACACTTAGGAAAAATCCGTTTGCGCTCACACCATCCCTCCCCATTAACCTCTAGGTGGTTGCGCTCGTGACATCAAAAAGACCACTTTTTGAGGAGCAGTCACACTTAGGAAAAATCCGTTTGCGCTCACACCATCCCTCCCCATTAACCTCTAGGTGGTTGCGCTCGTGACATCAAAAAGACCACTTTTTGAGGAGCAGTCAGACACCGAGGTTTTCTGGATTTATGTCCGTTTTCCTGGTTCTCTGACTCGGGCACCTTGTGACCGACATCCCCCCCTTCCCTGGTTCTATTTTGCCGATACTTTGGTGAGTTTTCTACCCGCAAACCAAGCCCCCCAAGCCCGCCGCCTGGTGGGGGAGCATGCCGCCTGGCCCGGTTCTATTTTAGGTCACTTTGGTGAGTTTTCTACCCGCAAACCAAGCCCCCCAAGCCCGCCGCCTGGTGGGGGAAGAGGCCCCCTGGTCCCGGTTCTATTTTAGGACACTTTGGTGAGTTTTCTACCCGCAAACCAAGCCCCCCAAGCCCGCCGCCTGGTGGGGGAACATGCCCCCTGGTCCCGGTTCTATTTTAGGACACTTTGGTGAGTTTTCTACCCGCAAACCAAGCCCCCCAAGCCCGCCGCCTGGTGGGGGAACATGCCCCCTGGTCCCGGTTCTATTTTAGGACACTTTGGTGAGTTTTCTACCCGCAAACCAAGCCCCCCAAGCCCGCCGCCTGGTGGGGGAACATGCCCCCTGGTCCCGGTTCTATTTTAGGACACTTTGGTGAGTTTTCTACCCGCAAACCAAGCCCCCCAAGCCCGCCGCCTGGTGGGGGAACATGCCGCCTAGCCCGGTTCTATTTTAGGTCACTTTGGTGAGTTTTCTACCCGCAAACCAAGCCCCCCAAGCCCGCCGCCTGGTGGGGGAAGAGGCCCCCTGTTCCCGGTTCTATTTTAGGACACTTTGGTGAGTTTTCTACCCGCAAACCAAGCCCCCCAAGCCCGCCGCCTGGTGGGGGAACATGCCCCCTGGTCCTGGTTCTATTTTAGGACACTTTGGTGAGTTTTCTACCCGGAAACCAAGCCCCCCAAGCCCGCCACCTGGTGGGGGAAGAGGCCCCCTGGTCCCGGTTCTATTTTAGGACACTTTGGTGAGTTTTCTACCCACACTGCAGGTCCCCAAATGCCGCCATCTGGTGGGGGAACATGCCGCCTGCACCGGTTCTATTTTAAGTCACTTTGGTGAGTTTTCTGCCCACACTACGGGTCCCCAAATGCCGCCATCTGGTGGGGGAACATGCCGCCTGCACCGGTTCTATTTTAAGTCACTTTGGTGAGTTTTCTGCCCACACTACGGGTCCCCAAATGCCGCCATCTGGTGGGGGAACATGCCGCCTGCACCGGTTCTATTTTAAGTCACTTTGGTGAATTTTCTACCCACACTACGGGTCCCCAAATGCCGCCATCTGGTGGGGGAACATGCCGCCTGCACCGGTTCTATTTTAAGTCACTTTGGTGAGTTTTCTGCCCACACTACGGGTCCCCAAATGCCGCCATCTGGTGGGGGAACATGCCGCCTGCACCGGTTCTATTTTAAGTCACTTTGGTGAGTTTTCTGCCCACACTACGGGTCCCCAAATGCCGCCATCTGGTGGGGGAACATGCCGCCTGCACCGGTTCTATTTTAAGTCACTTTGGTGAGTTTTCTACCCACACTACGGGTCCCCAAATGCCGCCATCTGGTGGGGGAACATGCCGCCTGCACCGGTTCTATTTTAAGTCACTTTGGTGAGTTTTCTACCCACACTACGGGTCCCCAAATGCCGCCATCTGGTGGGGGAACATGCCGCCTGCACCGGTTCTATTTTAAGTCACTTTGGTGAGTTTTCTACCCACACTACGGGTCCCCAAATGCCGCCATCTGGTGGGGGAACATGCCGCCTGCACCGGTTCTATTTTAAGTCACTTTGGTGAGTTTTCTGCCCACACTACGGGTCCCCAAATGCCGCCACCTGGTGGGGGAACTGCCGCCTAGTCCCGGTTCTATTTTAGGTCACTTTTCTCACTTTCTGACCCACAAATAATGCCCCAAATGCCGCCGCCTGGTGGGGGGAACTGCCGCCTAGTCCCGGTTCTATTTTAGGTCACTTTTCTCACTTTCTGACCCACAAATAATGCCCCAAATGCCGCCGCCTGGTGGGGGGAACTGCCGCCTAGTCCCGGTTCTATTTTAGGTCACTTTTCTCACTTTCTGACCCACAAATAATGCCCCAAATGCCGCCGCCTGGTGGGGGGAACTGCCGCCTAGTCCCGGTTCTATTTTAGGTCACTTTTCTCACTTTCTGACCCACAAATAATGCCCCAAATGCCGCCGCCTGGTGGGGGGAACTGCCGCCTAGTCCCGGTTCTATTTTAGGTCACTTTTCTCACTTTCTGACCCACAAATAATGCCCCAAATGCCGCCGCCTGGTGGGGGGAACTGCCGCCTAGTCCCGGTTCTATTTTAGGTCACTTTTCTCACTTTCTGACCCACAAATAATGCCCCAAATGCCGCCGCCTGGTGGGGGGAACTGCCGCCTAGTCCCGGTTCTATTTTAGGTCACTTTTCTCACTTTCTGACCCACAAATAATGCCCCAAATGCCGCCGCCTGGTGGGGGGAACTGCCGCCTAGTCCCGGTTCTATTTTAGGTCACTTTTCTCACTTTCTGACCCACAAATAATGCCCCAAATGCCGCCGCCTGGTGGGGGGAACTGCCGCCTAGTCCCGGTTCTATTTTAGGTCACTTTTCTCACTTTCTGACCCACAAATAATGCCCCAAATGCCGCCGCCTGGTGGGGGGAACTGCCGCCTAGTCCCGGTTCTATTTTAGGTCACTTTTCTCACTTTCTGACCCACAAATAATGCCCCAAATGCCGCCGCCTGGTGGGGGGAACTGCCGCCTAGTCCCGGTTCTATTTTAGGTCACTTTTCTCACTTTCTGACCCACAAATAATGCCCCAAATGCCGCCGCCTGGTGGGGGGAACTGCCGCCTAGTCCCGGTTCTATTTTAGGTCACTTTTCTCACTTTCTGACCCACAAATAATGCCCCAAATGCCGCCGCCTGGTGGGGGGAACTGCCGCCTAGTCCCGGTTCTATTTTAGGTCACTTTTCTCACTTTCTGACCCACAAATAATGCCCCAAATGCCGCCGCCTGGTGGGGGGAACTGCCGCCTAGTCCCGGTTCTATTTTAGGTCACTTTTCTCACTTTCTGACCCACAAATAATGCCCCAAATGCCGCCGCCTGGTGGGGGGAACTGCCGCCTAGTCCCGGTTCTATTTTAGGTCACTTTTCTCACTTTCTGACCCACAAATAATGCCCCAAATGCCGCCGCCTGGTGGGGGGAACTGCCGCCTAGTCCCGGTTCTATTTTAGGTCACTTTTCTCACTTTCTGACCCACAAATAATGCCCCAAATGCCGCCGCCTGGTGGGGGGAACTGCCGCCTAGTCCCGGTTCTATTTTAGGTCACTTTTCTCACTTTCTGACCCACAAATAATGCCCCAAATGCCGCCGCCTGGTGGGGGGAACTGCCGCCTAGTCCCGGTTCTATTTTAAGTCACTTTTCTCACTTTCTGACCCACAAATAATGCCCCAAATGCCGCCGCCTGGTGGGGGGAACTGCCGCCTAGTCCCGGTTCTATTTTAGGTCACTTTTCTCACTTTCTGACCCACAAATAATGCCCCAAATGCCGCCGCCTGGTGGGGGGAACTGCCGCCTAGTCCCGGTTCTATTTTAGGTCACTTTTCTCACTTTCTGACCCACAAATAATGGCAAAAAAAAATGCTTACAGCACCCAGTATTCCCAGGCGGTCTCCCATCCAAGTACTAACTGGGCCCGACCCTGCTTGGCTTCCGAGATCAGACGAGATCGGGCTCATTCAGGGTGGTGTGGCCGTAAGCGAGGGAAGCGCTTGTGAAATGCCCCAAAGTGTTGAAAATGTTCCCCAGGCCCCTGGTTCCCCATCCCCGCAGGAGGAGGCTCCCCAGGCCCCCTGGTTCCCCATCCCCGCAGGAGGAGGCTCCCCAGGCCCCCTGGTGCAGGAGGAGGCTCCCCAGGCCCCTGGTTCCCCATCCCCGCAGGAGGAGGCTCCCCAGGCCCCCTGGTTCCCCATCCCCGCAGGAGGAGGCTCCCCAGGCCCCCTGGTGCAGGAGGAGGCTCCCCAGGCCCCTGGTTCCCCATCCCCGCAGGAGGAGGCTCCCCAGGCCCCCTGGTTCCCCATCCCCGCAGGAGGAGGCTCCCCAGGCCCCATGGTTCCCCATCACCGCAGGAGGAGGCTCCCCAGGCCCCCTGGTTCCCCATCCCCGCAGGAGGAGGCTCCCCAGGCCCCCTGGTGCAGGAGGAGGCTCCCCAGGCCCCCTGGTTCCCCATCCCCGCAGGAGGAGGCTCCCCAGGCCCCCTGGTTCTCCATGCCCGCAGGAGGAGGCTCCCCAGGCCCCCTGGTTCTCCATCCCCGCAGGAGGAGGCTCCCCAGGCCCCTGGTTCTCCATCCCCGCAGGAGGAGGCTCCCCAGGCCCCCTGGTTCTCCATCCCCGCAGGAGGAGGCTCCCCAGGCCCCCTGGTTCTCCATCCCCGCAGGAGGAGGCTCCCCAGGCCCCCTGGTTCTCCATGCCCGCAGGAGGAGGCTCCCCAGGCCCCCTGGTTGGGAGAGGGGGAAAAAGAGCAAAGTGTTT
>NW_028258562.1:477500-487500 GCF_982586985.1 Callionymus lyra
TCGTCAGGCAAAAGAACCAGAGTTTTCAGCGGCCATCCACTCCAACCTTGTCCGATTTTGAGGCACCAGGCTCGGCCACCCTCCGAGCCTTTTCACTCCCTCTCCTGTTATGGTGCCTCCCTATTAACCTCTAGGTGGTTGCGCTCGTGACATCAAAAAGACCACTTTTTGCAGAGCAGTCACACTCGGAAAAAATTTCTTTCGTCTGGCAAAAGAACCAGAGTGTTCAGCGGTCATTCACTCCAACCTTGTCCGATTTTGAGGCACCAGGCTCGGCCACCCTCCGAGCCTTTTCACTCCCTCTCCTGTTGTGGTGCCTCCCTATTAACCTCTAGGTGGTTGCGCTCGTGACATCAAAAAGACCACTTTTTGCAGAGCAGTCACACTCGGGAAAAATTTCTTTCGTCTGGCAAAAGAACCAGAGTTTTCAGCGGTCATCCACTCCAACCTTGTCCGATTTTGAGGCACCAGGCTCGGCCACCCTCCGAGCCTTTTCACTCCCTCTCCTGTTATGGTGCCTCCCTATTAACCTCTAGGTGGTTGCGCTCGTGACATCAAAAAGACCACTTTTTGCAGAGCAGTCACACTCGGGAAAAATTTCTTTCGTCTGGCAAAAGAACCAGAGTTTTCAGCGGTCATCCACTCCAACCTTGTCCGATTTTGAGGCACCAGGCTCGGCCACCGTCCGAGCCTTTTCACTCCCTCTCCTGTTATGGTGCCTCCCTATTAACCTCTAGGTGGTTGCGCTCGTGACATCAAAAAGACCACTTTTTTCAGAGCAGTCACACTCGGAAAAAAATTCTTTCGTCTGGCAAAAGAACCAGAGTTTTCAGCGGTCATCCACTCCAACCTTGTCCGATTTTGAGGCACCACGCTCGGCCACCGTCCGAGCCTTTTCACTCCCTCTCCTGTTATGGTGCCTCCCTATTAACCTCTAGGTGGTTGCGCTCGTGACATCAAAAAGACCACTTTTTTCAGAGCAGTCACACTCGGAAAAAATTTCTTTCGTCTGGCAAAAGAACCAGAGTTTTCAGCGGTCATCCACTCCAACCTTGTCCGATTTTGAGGCACCAGGCTCGGCCACCGTCCGAGCCTTTTCACTCCCTCTCCTGTTATGGTGCCTCCCTATTAACCTCTAGGTGGTTGCGCTCGTGACATCAAAAAGACCACTTTTTTCAGAGCAGTCACACTCGGGAAAAATTTCTTTCGTCTGGCAAAAGAACCAGAGTTATCAGCGGTCATCCACTCCAACCTTGTCCGACGTTGAGGCACCGATGTCGGCCAAGTTCTGAGCGTTCCACCGCCGAATGCCACTGGTCCTCAACACAGCGGACTTCCAATCCAACCTTGTCCGACTTTGAGGCACCGAAGTCGGCCTCAGCCCGAGCCTTCCCCCGCCGACCTCACTGGAGCCCGACATCCAGGGACCGGCGGAGGTCGCCCGCATGACCGCGGCAAAGTGTCTCAAAGTCGGGCACGACCGCTCGAGTCACCCGCCAACCCGGTCCGGGGCACCTCCAGGGACCGGCGGAGGTCGCCCGCATGACCGCGGCAAAGTGTCTCAAAGTCGGGCAGGACCGCTTGAGTCACCCGCCAACCCGGTCCGGGGCACCTCCAGGGACCGGCGGAGGTCGCCCGCATGACCGCGGCAAAGTGTCTCAAAGTCGGGCATGACCGCTTGAGTCACCCGCCAACCCGGTCCGGGGCACCTCCAGGGACCGGCGGAGGACGCCCGCATGACCGCGACAAAGTGTCTCAAAGTCGGGCATGACCGCTCGAGTCACCCGCCAACCCGGTCCGGGACACCTACAGGGACCGGCGGAGGTCGCCCGCATGACCGCGGCAAAGTGTCTCAAAGTCGGGCATGACCGCTTGAGTCACCCGCCAACCCGGTCCGGGGCACCTCCAGGGACCGGCGGAGGTCGCCCGCATGACCGCGGCAAAGTGTCTCAAAGTCGGGCATGACCGCTTGAGTCACCCGCCGACCCGGTCCGGGGAACCTCCAGGGACCGGCGGAGGACGCCCGCATGACCGCGACAAAGTGTCTCAAAGTCGGGCATGACCGCTCGAGTCACCCGCCAACCCGGTCCGGGGCACCTCCAGGGACCGGCGGAGGACGCCCGCATGACCGCGACAAAGTGTCTCAAAGTCGGGCACGACCGCTCGAGTCACCCGCCAACCCGGTCCGGGGCACCTCCAGGGACCGGCGGAGGACGCCCGCATGACCGCGACAAAGTGTCTCAAAGTCGGGCACGACCGTTCGAGTCACCCGCCAACCCGGTCCGGGGCACCTCCGGGGACCGGCGGAGGTCGCTCGCATGACCGCGACAAAGTGTCTCAAAGTCGGGCACGACCGCTCGAGTCACCCGCCAACCCGGTCCGGGGCACCTCCAGGGACCGGCGGAGGACGCCCGCATGACCGCGACAAAGTGTCTCAAAGTCGGGCATGACCGCTCGAGTCACCCGCCAACCCGGTCCGGGGCACCTCCAGGGACCGGCGGAGGAGGCCCGCATGACCGCGACAAAGTGTCTCAAAGTCGGGCATGACCGCTCGAGTCACCCGCCAACCCGGTCCGGGGCACCTCCGGGGACCGGCGGAGGACGCCCGCATGACCGCGACAAAGTGTCTCAAAGTCGGGCACGACCGCTCGAGTCACCCGCCAACCCGGTCCGGGGCACCTCCAGGGACCGGCGGAGGACGCCCGCATGACCGCGACAAAGTGTCTCAAAGTCGGGCACGACCGCTCGAGTCACCCGCCAACCCGGTCCGGGGCACCTCCAGGGACCGGCGGAGGACGCCCGCATGACCGCGGCAAAGTGTCTCAAAGTCGGGCATGACCGCTTGAGTCACCCGCCAACCCGGTCCGGGGCACCTCCGGGGACCGGCGGAGGACGCCCGCATGACCGCGACAAAGTGTCTCAAAGTCGGGCACGACCGCTCGAGTCACCCGCCAACCCGGTCCGGGGCACCTCCGGGGAGCAGTGGAGGTCGCTCGCATGACCGCGACAAAGTGTCTCAAAGTCGGGCATGACCGCTCGAGTCGCCCGCCATCCCGGTCCGGAGCTCAACACTTTGTCGTTTTTTCCACTCCCTCCCCATTAACCTCTAGGTGGTTGCGCTCGTGACATCAAAAAGACCACTTTTTGCAGAGCAGTCACACTCGGAAAAAATTCGTTTCGTCTGGCAAAAGAACCAGAGTTCTCAGCGGGCTTCCAGTCCAACCTTGTCCGATTTTGAGGCACCAGGCTCGGCCACAGTCCGAGCCCATTCACTCCCTCCCCTGTTGTACTCGCTCCCTATTAACCTCTAGGTGGTTGCGCTCGTGACATCAAAAAGACCACTTTTTGAGGAGCAGTCACACTTAGGAAAAATCCGTTTGCGCTCACACCATCCCTCCCCATTAACCTCTAGGTGGTTGCGCTCGTGACATCAAAAAGACCACTTTTTGAGGAGCAGTCACACTTAGGAAAAATCCGTTTGCGCTCACACCATCCCTCCCCATTAACCTCTAGGTGGTTGCGCTCGTGACATCAAAAAGACCACTTTTTGAGGAGCAGTCAGACACCGAGGTTTTCTGGATTTATGTCCGTTTTCCTGGTTCTCTGACTCGGGCACCTTGTGACCGACATCCCCCCCTTCCCTGGTTCTATTTTGCCGATACTTTGGTGAGTTTTCTACCCGCAAACCAAGCCCCCCAAGCCCGCCGCCTGGTGGGGGAGCATGCCGCCTGGCCCGGTTCTATTTTAGGTCACTTTGGTGAGTTTTCTACCCGCAAACCAAGCCCCCCAAGCCCGCCGCCTGGTGGGGGAAGAGGCCCCCTGGTCCCGGTTCTATTTTAGGACACTTTGGTGAGTTTTCTACCCGCAAACCAAGCCCCCCAAGCCCGCCGCCTGGTGGGGGAACATGCCCCCTGGTCCCGGTTCTATTTTAGGACACTTTGGTGAGTTTTCTACCCGCAAACCAAGCCCCCCAAGCCCGCCGCCTGGTGGGGGAACATGCCCCCTGGTCCCGGTTCTATTTTAGGACACTTTGGTGAGTTTTCTACCCGCAAACCAAGCCCCCCAAGCCCGCCGCCTGGTGGGGGAACATGCCCCCTGGTCCCGGTTCTATTTTAGGACACTTTGGTGAGTTTTCTACCCGCAAACCAAGCCCCCCAAGCCCGCCGCCTGGTGGGGGAACATGCCGCCTAGCCCGGTTCTATTTTAGGTCACTTTGGTGAGTTTTCTACCCGCAAACCAAGCCCCCCAAGCCCGCCGCCTGGTGGGGGAAGAGGCCCCCTGTTCCCGGTTCTATTTTAGGACACTTTGGTGAGTTTTCTACCCGCAAACCAAGCCCCCCAAGCCCGCCGCCTGGTGGGGGAACATGCCCCCTGGTCCTGGTTCTATTTTAGGACACTTTGGTGAGTTTTCTACCCGGAAACCAAGCCCCCCAAGCCCGCCACCTGGTGGGGGAAGAGGCCCCCTGGTCCCGGTTCTATTTTAGGACACTTTGGTGAGTTTTCTACCCACACTGCAGGTCCCCAAATGCCGCCATCTGGTGGGGGAACATGCCGCCTGCACCGGTTCTATTTTAAGTCACTTTGGTGAGTTTTCTGCCCACACTACGGGTCCCCAAATGCCGCCATCTGGTGGGGGAACATGCCGCCTGCACCGGTTCTATTTTAAGTCACTTTGGTGAGTTTTCTGCCCACACTACGGGTCCCCAAATGCCGCCATCTGGTGGGGGAACATGCCGCCTGCACCGGTTCTATTTTAAGTCACTTTGGTGAATTTTCTACCCACACTACGGGTCCCCAAATGCCGCCATCTGGTGGGGGAACATGCCGCCTGCACCGGTTCTATTTTAAGTCACTTTGGTGAGTTTTCTGCCCACACTACGGGTCCCCAAATGCCGCCATCTGGTGGGGGAACATGCCGCCTGCACCGGTTCTATTTTAAGTCACTTTGGTGAGTTTTCTGCCCACACTACGGGTCCCCAAATGCCGCCATCTGGTGGGGGAACATGCCGCCTGCACCGGTTCTATTTTAAGTCACTTTGGTGAGTTTTCTACCCACACTACGGGTCCCCAAATGCCGCCATCTGGTGGGGGAACATGCCGCCTGCACCGGTTCTATTTTAAGTCACTTTGGTGAGTTTTCTACCCACACTACGGGTCCCCAAATGCCGCCATCTGGTGGGGGAACATGCCGCCTGCACCGGTTCTATTTTAAGTCACTTTGGTGAGTTTTCTACCCACACTACGGGTCCCCAAATGCCGCCATCTGGTGGGGGAACATGCCGCCTGCACCGGTTCTATTTTAAGTCACTTTGGTGAGTTTTCTGCCCACACTACGGGTCCCCAAATGCCGCCACCTGGTGGGGGAACTGCCGCCTAGTCCCGGTTCTATTTTAGGTCACTTTTCTCACTTTCTGACCCACAAATAATGCCCCAAATGCCGCCGCCTGGTGGGGGGAACTGCCGCCTAGTCCCGGTTCTATTTTAGGTCACTTTTCTCACTTTCTGACCCACAAATAATGCCCCAAATGCCGCCGCCTGGTGGGGGGAACTGCCGCCTAGTCCCGGTTCTATTTTAGGTCACTTTTCTCACTTTCTGACCCACAAATAATGCCCCAAATGCCGCCGCCTGGTGGGGGGAACTGCCGCCTAGTCCCGGTTCTATTTTAGGTCACTTTTCTCACTTTCTGACCCACAAATAATGCCCCAAATGCCGCCGCCTGGTGGGGGGAACTGCCGCCTAGTCCCGGTTCTATTTTAGGTCACTTTTCTCACTTTCTGACCCACAAATAATGCCCCAAATGCCGCCGCCTGGTGGGGGGAACTGCCGCCTAGTCCCGGTTCTATTTTAGGTCACTTTTCTCACTTTCTGACCCACAAATAATGCCCCAAATGCCGCCGCCTGGTGGGGGGAACTGCCGCCTAGTCCCGGTTCTATTTTAGGTCACTTTTCTCACTTTCTGACCCACAAATAATGCCCCAAATGCCGCCGCCTGGTGGGGGGAACTGCCGCCTAGTCCCGGTTCTATTTTAGGTCACTTTTCTCACTTTCTGACCCACAAATAATGCCCCAAATGCCGCCGCCTGGTGGGGGGAACTGCCGCCTAGTCCCGGTTCTATTTTAGGTCACTTTTCTCACTTTCTGACCCACAAATAATGCCCCAAATGCCGCCGCCTGGTGGGGGGAACTGCCGCCTAGTCCCGGTTCTATTTTAGGTCACTTTTCTCACTTTCTGACCCACAAATAATGCCCCAAATGCCGCCGCCTGGTGGGGGGAACTGCCGCCTAGTCCCGGTTCTATTTTAGGTCACTTTTCTCACTTTCTGACCCACAAATAATGCCCCAAATGCCGCCGCCTGGTGGGGGGAACTGCCGCCTAGTCCCGGTTCTATTTTAGGTCACTTTTCTCACTTTCTGACCCACAAATAATGCCCCAAATGCCGCCGCCTGGTGGGGGGAACTGCCGCCTAGTCCCGGTTCTATTTTAGGTCACTTTTCTCACTTTCTGACCCACAAATAATGCCCCAAATGCCGCCGCCTGGTGGGGGGAACTGCCGCCTAGTCCCGGTTCTATTTTAGGTCACTTTTCTCACTTTCTGACCCACAAATAATGCCCCAAATGCCGCCGCCTGGTGGGGGGAACTGCCGCCTAGTCCCGGTTCTATTTTAGGTCACTTTTCTCACTTTCTGACCCACAAATAATGCCCCAAATGCCGCCGCCTGGTGGGGGGAACTGCCGCCTAGTCCCGGTTCTATTTTAGGTCACTTTTCTCACTTTCTGACCCACAAATAATGCCCCAAATGCCGCCGCCTGGTGGGGGGAACTGCCGCCTAGTCCCGGTTCTATTTTAGGTCACTTTTCTCACTTTCTGACCCACAAATAATGCCCCAAATGCCGCCGCCTGGTGGGGGGAACTGCCGCCTAGTCCCGGTTCTATTTTAAGTCACTTTTCTCACTTTCTGACCCACAAATAATGCCCCAAATGCCGCCGCCTGGTGGGGGGAACTGCCGCCTAGTCCCGGTTCTATTTTAGGTCACTTTTCTCACTTTCTGACCCACAAATAATGCCCCAAATGCCGCCGCCTGGTGGGGGGAACTGCCGCCTAGTCCCGGTTCTATTTTAGGTCACTTTTCTCACTTTCTGACCCACAAATAATGGCAAAAAAAAATGCTTACAGCACCCAGTATTCCCAGGCGGTCTCCCATCCAAGTACTAACTGGGCCCGACCCTGCTTGGCTTCCGAGATCAGACGAGATCGGGCTCATTCAGGGTGGTGTGGCCGTAAGCGAGGGAAGCGCTTGTGAAATGCCCCAAAGTGTTGAAAATGTTCCCCAGGCCCCTGGTTCCCCATCCCCGCAGGAGGAGGCTCCCCAGGCCCCCTGGTTCCCCATCCCCGCAGGAGGAGGCTCCCCAGGCCCCCTGGTGCAGGAGGAGGCTCCCCAGGCCCCTGGTTCCCCATCCCCGCAGGAGGAGGCTCCCCAGGCCCCCTGGTTCCCCATCCCCGCAGGAGGAGGCTCCCCAGGCCCCCTGGTGCAGGAGGAGGCTCCCCAGGCCCCTGGTTCCCCATCCCCGCAGGAGGAGGCTCCCCAGGCCCCCTGGTTCCCCATCCCCGCAGGAGGAGGCTCCCCAGGCCCCATGGTTCCCCATCACCGCAGGAGGAGGCTCCCCAGGCCCCCTGGTTCCCCATCCCCGCAGGAGGAGGCTCCCCAGGCCCCCTGGTGCAGGAGGAGGCTCCCCAGGCCCCCTGGTTCCCCATCCCCGCAGGAGGAGGCTCCCCAGGCCCCCTGGTTCTCCATGCCCGCAGGAGGAGGCTCCCCAGGCCCCTGGTTCCCCATGACCGCAGGAGGAGGCTCCCCAGGCCCCCTGGTTCTCCATCCCCGCAGGAGGAGGCTCCCCAGGCCCCCTGGTTCTCCATGCCCGCAGGAGGAGGCTCCCCAGGCCCCCTGGTTCTCCATCCCCGCAGGAGGAGGCTCCCCAGGCCCCCTGGTTCTCCATCCCCGCAGGAGGAGGCTCCCCAGGCCCCCATGTTCTCCATGCCCGCAGGAGGAGGCTCCCCAGGCCCCTTGGTTCTCCATCCCCGCAGGAGGAGGCTCCCCAGGCCCCTGGTTCTCCATCCCCGCAGGAGGAGGCTCCCCAGGCGCCCTGGTTCTCCATCCCCGCAGGAGGAGGCTCCCCAGGCCCCCTGGTTCTCCATGCCCGCAGGAGGAGGCTCCCCAGGCCCCCTGGTTCTCCATCACCGCAGGAGGAGGCTCCCCAGGCCCCCTGGTTCCCCATCCCCGCAGGAGGAGGCTCCCCAGGCCCCCTGGTTCTCCATGCCCGCAGGAGGAGGCTCCCCAGGCCCCCTGGTTCTCCATCCCCGCAGGAGGAGGCTCCCCAGGCCCCTGGTTCTCCATCCCCGCAGGAGGAGGCTCCCCAGGCCCCCTGGTTCTCCATCCCCGCAGGAGGAGGCTCCCCAGGCCCCCTGGTTCTCCATCCCCGCAGGAGGAGGCTCCCCAGGCCCCCTGGTTCTCCATGCCCGCAGGAGGAGGCTCCCCAGGCCCCCTGGTTGGGAGAGGGGGAAAAAGAGCAAAGTGTTTAAAAATGCCCCAAAGTGTTGAATAATGTTCCCCAGGCCCCTGGTTCCCCATCCCCGCAGGAGGAGGCTCCCCAGGCCCCCTGGTTGGGAGAGGGGGAAAAAGAGCAAAGTGTTTAAAAATGCCCCAAAGTGTTGAAAATGTTCCCCAGGCCCCTGGTTCCCCATCCCCGCAGGAGGAGGCTCCCAAGGCCCCCTGGTTGGGAGAGGGGGAAAAAGAGCAAAGTGTTTAAAAATGCCCCAAAGTGTTGAAAATGTTCCCCAGGCCCCTGGTTCCCCATCCCCGCAGGAGGAGGCTCCCCAGGCCCCCTGGTTGGGAGAGGGGGAAAAAGAGCAAAGTGTTTAAAAATGCCCCAAAGTGTTGAAAATGTTCCCCAGGCCCCTGGTTCCCCATCCCCGCAGGAGGAGGCTCCCCAGGCCCCCTGGTTGGGAGAGGGGGAAAAAGAGCAAAGTGTTTAAAAATGCCCCAAAGTGTTGAAAATGTTCCCCAGGCCCCTGGTTCCCCATCCCCGCAGGAGGAGGCTCCCAAGGCCCCCTGGTTGGGAGAGGGGGAAAAAGAGCAAAGTGTTTAAAAATGCCCCAAAGTGTTGAAAATGTTCCCCAGGCCCCTGGTTCCCCATCCCCGCAGGAGGAGGCTCCCCAGGCCCCCTGGTTGGGAGAGGGGGAAAAAGAGCAAAGTGTTTAAAAATGCCCCAAAGTGTTGAAAATGTTCCCCAGGCCCCTGGTTCCCCATCCCCGCAGGAGGAGGCTCCCCAGGCCCCCTGGTTGGGAGAGGGGGGAAAAAGACCAAAGTGTTTAAAAATGCCCCAAAGTGTTGAAAATGTTCCCCAGGCCCCTGGTTCCCCATCCCCGCAGGAGGAGGCTCCCCAGGCCCCCTGGTTGGGAGAGGGGGAAAAAGAGCAAAGTGTTTAAAAATGCCCCAAAGTGTTGAAAATGTTCCCCAGGCCCCTGGTTCCCCATCCCCGCAGGAGGAGGCTCCCCAGGCCCCCTGGTTGGGAGAGGGGGAAAAAGAGCAAAGTGTTTAAAAATGCCCCAAAGTGTTGAAAATGTTCCCCAGGCCCCTGGTTCCCCATCCCCGCAGGAGGAGGCTCCCCAGGCCCCCTGGTTGGGAGAGGGGGAAAAAGAGCAAAGTGTTTAAAAATGCCCCAAAGTGTTGAAAATGTTCCCCAGGCCCCTGGTTCCCCATCCCCGCAGGAGGAGGCTCCCCAGGCCCCCTGGTTGGGAGAGGGGGAAAAAGAGCAAAGTGTTTAAAAATGCCCCAAAGTGTTGAAAATGTTCCCCAGGCCCCTGGTTCCCCATCCCCGCAGGAGGAGGCTCCCCAGGCCCCCTGGTTGGGAGAGGGGGAAAAAGAGCAAAGTGTTTAAAAATGCCCCAAAGTGTTGAAAATGTTCCCCGGCCTCCTGGTACCCCATCCCCGCATGAGGATGTC
>NW_028258562.1:497500-507500 GCF_982586985.1 Callionymus lyra
TAGGTGGTTGCGCTCGTGACATCAAAAAGACCACTTTTTGAAGAGCAGTCACACTCGGAAAAAATTTCTTTCGTCAGGCAAAAGAACCAGAGTTCTCCGCGGCCATCCACTCCAACCTTGTCCGACTTTGAGGCACCAGGCTCGGCCACCCTCCGAGCCTTTTCCTTCCCTCTCCTGTTATGGTGCCTCCCTATTAACCTCTAGGTGGTTGCGCTCGTGACATCAAAAAGACCACTTTTTGAGGAGCAGTCACACTCGGAAAAAATTTCTTTCGTCAGGCAAAAGAACCAGAGTTCTCCGCGGCCATCCACTCCAACCTTGTCCGACTTTGAGGCACCAGGCTCGGCCACCCTCCGAGCCTTTTCCTTCCCTCTCCTGTTATGGTGCCTCCCTATTAACCTCTAGGTGGTTGCGCTCGTGACATCAAAAAGACCACTTTTTGCAGAGCAGTCACACTCGGAAAAAATTTCTTTCGTCAGGCAAAAGAACCAGAGTTCTCCGCGGCCATCCACTCCAACCTTGTCCGACTTTGAGGCACCAGGCTCGGCCACCCTCCGAGCCTTTTCACTCCCTCTCCTGTTATGGTGCCTCCCTATTAACCTCTAGGTGGTTGCGCTCGTGACATCAAAAAGACCACTTTTTGAGGAGCAGTCACACTCGGAAAAAATTTCTTTCGTCAGGCAAAAGAACCAGAGTTCTCCGCGGCCATCCACTCCAACCTTGTCCGACTTTGAGGCACCAGGCTCGGCCACCCTCCGAGCCTTTTCACTCCCTCTCCTGTTATGGTGCCTCCCTACTAACCTCTAGGTGGTTGCGCTCGTGACATCAAAAAGACCACTTTTTGCAGAGCAGTCACACTCGGAAAAAATTTCTTTCGTCAGGCAAAAGAACCAGAGTTTTCAGCGGTCATCCACTCCAACCTTGTCCGATTTTGAGGCACCAGGCTCGGCCACCCTCCGAGCCTTTTCCTTCCCTCTCCTGTTATGGTGCCTCCCTATTAACCTCTAGGTGGTTGCGCTCGTGACATCAAAAAGACCACTTTTTGCAGAGCAGTCACACTCGGAAAAAATTTCTTTCGTCAGGCAAAAGAACCAGAGTTTTCAGCGGCCATCCACTCCAACCTTGTCCGATTTTGAGGCACCAGGCTCGGCCACCCTCCGAGCCTTTTCACTCCCTCTCCTGTTATGGTGCCTCCCTATTAACCTCTAGGTGGTTGCGCTCGTGACATCAAAAAGACCACTTTTTGCAGAGCAGTCACACTCGGAAAAAATTTCTTTCGTCTGGCAAAAGAACCAGAGTGTTCAGCGGTCATTCACTCCAACCTTGTCCGATTTTGAGGCACCAGGCTCGGCCACCCTCCGAGCCTTTTCACTCCCTCTCCTGTTGTGGTGCCTCCCTATTAACCTCTAGGTGGTTGCGCTCGTGACATCAAAAAGACCACTTTTTGCAGAGCAGTCACACTCGGGAAAAATTTCTTTCGTCTGGCAAAAGAACCAGAGTTTTCAGCGGTCATCCACTCCAACCTTGTCCGATTTTGAGGCACCAGGCTCGGCCACCCTCCGAGCCTTTTCACTCCCTCTCCTGTTATGGTGCCTCCCTATTAACCTCTAGGTGGTTGCGCTCGTGACATCAAAAAGACCACTTTTTGCAGAGCAGTCACACTCGGGAAAAATTTCTTTCGTCTGGCAAAAGAACCAGAGTTTTCAGCGGTCATCCACTCCAACCTTGTCCGATTTTGAGGCACCAGGCTCGGCCACCGTCCGAGCCTTTTCACTCCCTCTCCTGTTATGGTGCCTCCCTATTAACCTCTAGGTGGTTGCGCTCGTGACATCAAAAAGACCACTTTTTTCAGAGCAGTCACACTCGGAAAAAAATTCTTTCGTCTGGCAAAAGAACCAGAGTTTTCAGCGGTCATCCACTCCAACCTTGTCCGATTTTGAGGCACCACGCTCGGCCACCGTCCGAGCCTTTTCACTCCCTCTCCTGTTATGGTGCCTCCCTATTAACCTCTAGGTGGTTGCGCTCGTGACATCAAAAAGACCACTTTTTTCAGAGCAGTCACACTCGGAAAAAATTTCTTTCGTCTGGCAAAAGAACCAGAGTTTTCAGCGGTCATCCACTCCAACCTTGTCCGATTTTGAGGCACCAGGCTCGGCCACCGTCCGAGCCTTTTCACTCCCTCTCCTGTTATGGTGCCTCCCTATTAACCTCTAGGTGGTTGCGCTCGTGACATCAAAAAGACCACTTTTTTCAGAGCAGTCACACTCGGGAAAAATTTCTTTCGTCTGGCAAAAGAACCAGAGTTATCAGCGGTCATCCACTCCAACCTTGTCCGACGTTGAGGCACCGATGTCGGCCAAGTTCTGAGCGTTCCACCGCCGAATGCCACTGGTCCTCAACACAGCGGACTTCCAATCCAACCTTGTCCGACTTTGAGGCACCGAAGTCGGCCTCAGCCCGAGCCTTCCCCCGCCGACCTCACTGGAGCCCGACATCCAGGGACCGGCGGAGGTCGCCCGCATGACCGCGGCAAAGTGTCTCAAAGTCGGGCACGACCGCTCGAGTCACCCGCCAACCCGGTCCGGGGCACCTCCAGGGACCGGCGGAGGTCGCCCGCATGACCGCGGCAAAGTGTCTCAAAGTCGGGCATGACCGCTCGAGTCACCCGCCAACCCGGTCCGGGGCACCTCCAGGGACCGGCGGAGGACGCCCGCATGACCGCGACAAAGTGTCTCAAAGTCGGGCACGACCGCTCGAGTCACCCGCCAACCCGGTCCGGGGCACCTCCAGGGACCGGCGGAGGACGCCCGCATGACCGCGACAAAGTGTCTCAAAGTCGGGCATGACCGCTCGAGTCACCCGCCAACCCGGTCCGGGGCACCTCCAGGGACCGGCGGAGGACGCCCGCATGACCGCGACAAAGTGTCTCAAAGTCGGGCATGACCGCTCGAGTCACCCGCCAACCCGGTCCGGGGCACCTCCAGGGACCGGCGGAGGACGCCCGCATGACCGCGACAAAGTGTCTCAAAGTCGGGCACGACCGCTCGAGTCACCCGCCAACCCGGTCCGGGGCACCTCCAGGGACCGGCGGAGGACGCCCGCATGACCGCGACAAAGTGTCTCAAAGTCGGGCACGACCGTTCGAGTCACCCGCCAACCCGGTCCGGGGAACCTCCGGGGACCGGCGGAGGTCGCTCGCATGACCGCGACAAAGTGTCTCAAAGTCGGGCACGACCGCTCGAGTCACCCGCCAACCCGGTCCGGGGCACCTCCAGGGACCGGCGGAGGACGCCCGCATGACCGCGACAAAGTGTCTCAAAGTCGGGCATGACCGTTCGAGTCACCCGCCAACCCGGTCCGGGGCACCTCCAGGGACCGGCGGAGGAGGCCCGCATGACCGCGACAAAGTGTCTCAAAGTCGGGCATGACCGCTCGAGTCACCCGCCAACCCGGTCCGGGGCACCTCCGGGGACCGGCGGAGGACGCCCGCATGACCGCGACAAAGTGTCTCAAAGTCGGGCACGACCGCTCGAGTCACCCGCCAACCCGGTCCGGGGCACCTCCAGGGACCGGCGGAGGACGCCCGCATGACCGCGACAAAGTGTCTCAAAGTCGGGCACGACCGCTCGAGTCACCCGCCAACCCGGTCCGGGGCACCTCCAGGGACCGGCGGAGGACGCCCGCATGACCGCGACAAAGTGTCTCAAAGTCGGGCATGACCGCTCGAGTCACCCGCCAACCCGGTCCGGGGCACCTCCGGGGACCGGCGGAGGACGCCCGCATGACCGCGACAAAGTGTCTCAAAGTCGGGCACGACCGCTCGAGTCACCCGCCAACCCGGTCCGGGGCACCTCCGGGGAGCAGTGGAGGTCGCTCGCATGACCGCGACAAAGTGTCTCAAAGTCGGGCATGACCGCTCGAGTCGCCCGCCATCCCGGTCCGGAGCTCAACACTTTGTCGTTTTTTCCACTCCCTCCCCATTAACCTCTAGGTGGTTGCGCTCGTGACATCAAAAAGACCACTTTTTGCAGAGCAGTCACACTCGGAAAAAATTCGTTTCGTCTGGCAAAAGAACCAGAGTTCTCAGCGGGCTTCCAGTCCAACCTTGTCCGATTTTGAGGCACCAGGCTCGGCCACAGTCCGAGCCCATTCACTCCCTCCCCTGTTGTACTCGCTCCCTATTAACCTCTAGGTGGTTGCGCTCGTGACATCAAAAAGACCACTTTTTGAGGAGCAGTCACACTTAGGAAAAATCCGTTTGCGCTCACACCATCCCTCCCCATTAACCTCTAGGTGGTTGCGCTCGTGACATCAAAAAGACCACTTTTTGAGGAGCAGTCACACTTAGGAAAAATCCGTTTGCGCTCACACCATCCCTCCCCATTAACCTCTAGGTGGTTGCGCTCGTGACATCAAAAAGACCACTTTTTGAGGAGCAGTCAGACACCGAGGTTTTCTGGATTTATGTCCGTTTTCCTGGTTCTCTGACTCGGGCACCTTGTGACCGACATCCCCCCCTTCCCTGGTTCTATTTTGCCGATACTTTGGTGAGTTTTCTACCCGCAAACCAAGCCCCCCAAGCCCGCCGCCTGGTGGGGGAGCATGCCGCCTGGCCCGGTTCTATTTTAGGTCACTTTGGTGAGTTTTCTACCCGCAAACCAAGCCCCCCAAGCCCGCCGCCTGGTGGGGGAAGAGGCCCCCTGGTCCCGGTTCTATTTTAGGACACTTTGGTGAGTTTTCTACCCGCAAACCAAGCCCCCCAAGCCCGCCGCCTGGTGGGGGAAGATGCCCCCTGGTCCCGGTTCTATTTTAGGACACTTTGGTGAGTTTTCTACCCGCAAACCAAGCCCCCCAAGCCCGCCGCCTGGTGGGGGAACATGCCGCCTAGCCCGGTTCTATTTTAGGTCACTTTGGTGAGTTTTCTACCCGCAAACCAAGCCCCCCCAAGCCCGCCGCCTGGTGGGGGAAGAGGCCCCCTGGTCCCGGTTCTATTTTAGGACACTTTGGTGAGTTTTCTACCCGCAAACCAAGCCCCCCAAGCCCGCCGCCTGGTGGGGGAACATGCCCCCTGGTCCCGGTTCTATTTTAGGACACTTTGGTGAGTTTTCTACCCGCAAACCAAGCCCCCCAAGCCCGCCGCCTGGTGGGGGAACATGCCCCCTGGTCCCGGTTCTATTTTAGGACACTTTGGTGAGTTTTCTACCCGCAAACCAAGCCCCCCAAGCCCGCCGCCTGGTGGGGGAACATGCCCCCTGGTCCCGGTTCTATTTTAGGACACTTTGGTGAGTTTTCTACCCGGAAACCAAGCCCCCCAAGCCCGCCACCTGGTGGGGGAAGAGGCCCCCTGGTCCCGGTTCTATTTTAGGACACTTTGGTGAGTTTTCTACCCACACTGCAGGTCCCCAAATGCCGCCATCTGGTGGGGGAACATGCCGCCTGCACCGGTTCTATTTTAAGTCACTTTGGTGAGTTTTCTGCCCACACTACGGGTCCCCAAATGCCGCCATCTGGTGGGGGAACATGCCGCCTGCACCGGTTCTATTTTAAGTCACTTTGGTGAGTTTTCTGCCCACACTACGGCTCCCCAAATGCCGCCATCTGGTGGGGGAACATGCCGCCTGCACCGGTTCTATTTTAAGTCACTTTGGTGAGTTTTCTGCCCACACTACGGGTCCCCAAATGCCGCCATCTGGTGGGGGAACATGCCGCCTGCAACGGTTCTATTTTAAGTCACTTTGGTGAGTTTTCTGCCCACACTACGGGTCCCCAAATGCCGCCATCTGGTGGGGGAACATGCCGCCTGCACCGGTTCTATTTTAAGTCACTTTGGTGAGTTTTCTGCCCACACTACGGGTCCCCAAATGCCGCCATCTGGTGGGGGGACATGCCGCCTGCACCGGTTCTATTTTAAGTCACTTTGGTGAGTTTTCTGCCCACACTACGGGTCCCCAAATGCCGCCATCTGGTGGGGGAACTGCCGCCTAGTCCCGGTTCTATTTTAGGTCACTTTTCTCACTTTCTTACCCACAAATAACGCCCCAAATGCCGCCGCCTGGTGGGGGGAACTGCCGCCTAGTCCCGGTTCTATTTTAGGTCACTTTTCTCACTTTCTTACCCACAAATAATGCCCCAAATGCCGCCGCCTGGTGGGGGGAACTGCCGCCTAGTCCCGGTTCTATTTTAGGTCACTTTTCTCACTTTCTGACCCACAAATAATGCCCCAAATGCCGCCGCCTGGTGGGGGGAACTGCCGCCTAGTCCCGGTTCTATTTTAGGTCACTTTTCTCACTTTCTGACCCACAAATAATGCCCCAAATGCCGCCGCCTGGTGGGGGGAACTGCCGCCTAGTCCCGGTTCTATTTTAGGTCACTTTTCTCACTTTCTTACCCACAAATAATGCCCCAAATGCCGCCGCCTGGTGGGGGGAACTGCCGCCTAGTCCCGGTTCTATTTTAGGTCACTTTTCTCACTTTCTGACCCACAAATAATGCCCCAAATGCCGCCGCCTGGTGGGGGGAACTGCCGCCTAGTCCCGGTTCTATTTTAGGTCACTTTTCTCACTTTCTTACCCACAAATAATGCCCCAAATGCCGCCGCCTGGTGGGGGGAACTGCCGCCTAGTCCCGGTTCTATTTTAGGTCACTTTTCTCACTTTCTGACCCACAAATAATGCCCCAAATGCCGCCGCCTGGTGGGGGGAACTGCCGCCTAGTCCCGGTTCTATTTTAGGTCACTTTTCTCACTTTCTGACCCACAAATAATGGCAAAAAAAAATGCTTACAGCACCCAGTATTCCCAGGCGGTCTCCCATCCAAGTACTAACTGGGCCCGACCCTGCTTGGCTTCCGAGATCAGACGAGATCGGGCTCATTCAGGGTGGTGTGGCCGTAAGCGAGGGAAGCGCTTGTGAAATGCCCCAAAGTGTTGAAAATGTTCCCCAGGCCCCTGGTTCCCCATCCCCGCAGGAGGAGGCTCCCCAGGCCCCCTGGTTCCCCATCCCCGCAGGAGGAGGCTCCCCAGGCCCCCTGGTGCAGGAGGAGGCTCCCCAGGCCCCTGGTTCCCCATCCCCGCAGGAGGAGGCTCCCCAGGCCCCCTGGTTCCCCATCCCCGCAGGAGGAGGCTCCCCAGGCCCCCTGGTGCAGGAGGAGGCTCCCCAGGCCCCTGGTTCCCCATCCCCGCAGGAGGAGGCTCCCCAGGCCCCCTGGTTCCCCATCCCCGCAGGAGGAGGCTCCCCAGGCCCCATGGTTCCCCATCACCGCAGGAGGAGGCTCCCCAGGCCCCCTGGTTCCCCATCCCCGCAGGAGGAGGCTCCCCAGGCCCCCTGGTGCAGGAGGAGGCTCCCCAGGCCCCCTGGTTCCCCATCCCCGCAGGAGGAGGCTCCCCAGGCCCCCTGGTTCTCCATGCCCGCAGGAGGAGGCTCCCCAGGCCCCTGGTTCCCCATGACCGCAGGAGGAGGCTCCCCAGGCCCCCTGGTTCTCCATCCCCGCAGGAGGAGGCTCCCCAGGCCCCCTGGTTCTCCATGCCCGCAGGAGGAGGCTCCCCAGGCCCCCTGGTTCTCCATCCCCGCAGGAGGAGGCTCCCCAGGCCCCCTGGTTCTCCATCCCCGCAGGAGGAGGCTCCCCAGGCCCCCATGTTCTCCATGCCCGCAGGAGGAGGCTCCCCAGGCCCCTTGGTTCTCCATCCCCGCAGGAGGAGGCTCCCCAGGCCCCTGGTTCTCCATCCCCGCAGGAGGAGGCTCCCCAGGCGCCCTGGTTCTCCATCCCCGCAGGAGGAGGCTCCCCAGGCCCCCTGGTTCTCCATGCCCGCAGGAGGAGGCTCCCCAGGCCCCCTGGTTCTCCATCACCGCAGGAGGAGGCTCCCCAGGCCCCCTGGTTCCCCATCCCCGCAGGAGGAGGCTCCCCAGGCCCCCTGGTTCTCCATGCCCGCAGGAGGAGGCTCCCCAGGCCCCCTGGTTCTCCATCCCCGCAGGAGGAGGCTCCCCAGGCCCCTGGTTCTCCATCCCCGCAGGAGGAGGCTCCCCAGGCCCCCTGGTTCTCCATCCCCGCAGGAGGAGGCTCCCCAGGCCCCCTGGTTCTCCATCCCCGCAGGAGGAGGCTCCCCAGGCCCCCTGGTTCTCCATGCCCGCAGGAGGAGGCTCCCCAGGCCCCCTGGTTGGGAGAGGGGGAAAAAGAGCAAAGTGTTTAAAAATGCCCCAAAGTGTTGAATAATGTTCCCCAGGCCCCTGGTTCCCCATCCCCGCAGGAGGAGGCTCCCCAGGCCCCCTGGTTGGGAGAGGGGGAAAAAGAGCAAAGTGTTTAAAAATGCCCCAAAGTGTTGAAAATGTTCCCCAGGCCCCTGGTTCCCCATCCCCGCAGGAGGAGGCTCCCAAGGCCCCCTGGTTGGGAGAGGGGGAAAAAGAGCAAAGTGTTTAAAAATGCCCCAAAGTGTTGAAAATGTTCCCCAGGCCCCTGGTTCCCCATCCCCGCAGGAGGAGGCTCCCCAGGCCCCCTGGTTGGGAGAGGGGGAAAAAGAGCAAAGTGTTTAAAAATGCCCCAAAGTGTTGAAAATGTTCCCCAGGCCCCTGGTTCCCCATCCCCGCAGGAGGAGGCTCCCCAGGCCCCCTGGTTGGGAGAGGGGGAAAAAGAGCAAAGTGTTTAAAAATGCCCCAAAGTGTTGAAAATGTTCCCCAGGCCCCTGGTTCCCCATCCCCGCAGGAGGAGGCTCCCAAGGCCCCCTGGTTGGGAGAGGGGGAAAAAGAGCAAAGTGTTTAAAAATGCCCCAAAGTGTTGAAAATGTTCCCCAGGCCCCTGGTTCCCCATCCCCGCAGGAGGAGGCTCCCCAGGCCCCCTGGTTGGGAGAGGGGGAAAAAGAGCAAAGTGTTTAAAAATGCCCCAAAGTGTTGAAAATGTTCCCCAGGCCCCTGGTTCCCCATCCCCGCAGGAGGAGGCTCCCCAGGCCCCCTGGTTGGGAGAGGGGGGAAAAAGACCAAAGTGTTTAAAAATGCCCCAAAGTGTTGAAAATGTTCCCCAGGCCCCTGGTTCCCCATCCCCGCAGGAGGAGGCTCCCCAGGCCCCCTGGTTGGGAGAGGGGGAAAAAGAGCAAAGTGTTTAAAAATGCCCCAAAGTGTTGAAAATGTTCCCCAGGCCCCTGGTTCCCCATCCCCGCAGGAGGAGGCTCCCCAGGCCCCCTGGTTGGGAGAGGGGGAAAAAGAGCAAAGTGTTTAAAAATGCCCCAAAGTGTTGAAAATGTTCCCCAGGCCCCTGGTTCCCCATCCCCGCAGGAGGAGGCTCCCCAGGCCCCCTGGTTGGGAGAGGGGGAAAAAGAGCAAAGTGTTTAAAAATGCCCCAAAGTGTTGAAAATGTTCCCCAGGCCCCTGGTTCCCCATCCCCGCAGGAGGAGGCTCCCCAGGCCCCCTGGTTGGGAGAGGGGGAAAAAGAGCAAAGTGTTTAAAAATGCCCCAAAGTGTTGAAAATGTTCCCCAGGCCCCTGGTTCCCCATCCCCGCAGGAGGAGGCTCCCCAGGCCCCCTGGTTGGGAGAGGGGGAAAAAGAGCAAAGTGTTTAAAAATGCCCCAAAGTGTTGAAAATGTTCCCCGGCCTCCTGGTACCCCATCCCCGCATGAGGATGTCACCCAGGCCCCTGGTTCTCCATCCCCGCAGGAGGAGGGATTGTGGGTGGGAGAGGGAAAAAAAGGCTAAAGTGTTTAAAAATGCCCCAAAGTGTTGAAAATGTTCCCCGGCCTCCTGGTACCCCATCCCCGCATGAGGATGTCACCCAGGCCCCTGGTTCTCCATCCCCGCAGGAGGAGGGATTGTGGGTGGGAGAGGGGAAAAAAAGAGCAAAGTGTTTAAAAATGCCCCAAAGTGTTGAAAATGTTCCCCAGCCTCCTGGTACCCCATCCCCGCATGAGGATGTCACCCAGGCCCCTGGTTCTCCATCCCCGCAGGAGGAGGGATTGTGGGTGGGAGAGGGAAAAAAAGGCTAAAGTGTTTAAAAATGCCCCAAAGTGTTGAAAATGTTC
>NW_028258562.1:517500-527500 GCF_982586985.1 Callionymus lyra
TATTAACCTCTAGGTGGTTGCGCTCGTGACATCAAAAAGACCACTTTTTGCAGAGCAGTCACACTCGGAAAAAATTTCTTTCGTCAGGCAAAAGAACCAGAGTTCTCCGCGGCCATCCACTCCAACCTTGTCCGACTTTGAGGCACCAGGCTCGGCCACCCTCCGAGCCTTTTCACTCCCTCTCCTGTTATGGTGCCTCCCTATTAACCTCTAGGTGGTTGCGCTCGTGACATCAAAAAGACCACTTTTTGAGGAGCAGTCACACTCGGAAAAAATTTCTTTCGTCAGGCAAAAGAACCAGAGTTCTCCGCGGCCATCCACTCCAACCTTGTCCGACTTTGAGGCACCAGGCTCGGCCACCCTCCGAGCCTTTTCACTCCCTCTCCTGTTATGGTGCCTCCCTACTAACCTCTAGGTGGTTGCGCTCGTGACATCAAAAAGACCACTTTTTGCAGAGCAGTCACACTCGGAAAAAATTTCTTTCGTCAGGCAAAAGAACCAGAGTTTTCAGCGGTCATCCACTCCAACCTTGTCCGATTTTGAGGCACCAGGCTCGGCCACCCTCCGAGCCTTTTCCTTCCCTCTCCTGTTATGGTGCCTCCCTATTAACCTCTAGGTGGTTGCGCTCGTGACATCAAAAAGACCACTTTTTGCAGAGCAGTCACACTCGGAAAAAATTTCTTTCGTCAGGCAAAAGAACCAGAGTTTTCAGCGGCCATCCACTCCAACCTTGTCCGATTTTGAGGCACCAGGCTCGGCCACCCTCCGAGCCTTTTCACTCCCTCTCCTGTTATGGTGCCTCCCTATTAACCTCTAGGTGGTTGCGCTCGTGACATCAAAAAGACCACTTTTTGCAGAGCAGTCACACTCGGAAAAAATTTCTTTCGTCTGGCAAAAGAACCAGAGTGTTCAGCGGTCATTCACTCCAACCTTGTCCGATTTTGAGGCACCAGGCTCGGCCACCCTCCGAGCCTTTTCACTCCCTCTCCTGTTGTGGTGCCTCCCTATTAACCTCTAGGTGGTTGCGCTCGTGACATCAAAAAGACCACTTTTTGCAGAGCAGTCACACTCGGGAAAAATTTCTTTCGTCTGGCAAAAGAACCAGAGTTTTCAGCGGTCATCCACTCCAACCTTGTCCGATTTTGAGGCACCAGGCTCGGCCACCCTCCGAGCCTTTTCACTCCCTCTCCTGTTATGGTGCCTCCCTATTAACCTCTAGGTGGTTGCGCTCGTGACATCAAAAAGACCACTTTTTGCAGAGCAGTCACACTCGGGAAAAATTTCTTTCGTCTGGCAAAAGAACCAGAGTTTTCAGCGGTCATCCACTCCAACCTTGTCCGATTTTGAGGCACCAGGCTCGGCCACCGTCCGAGCCTTTTCACTCCCTCTCCTGTTATGGTGCCTCCCTATTAACCTCTAGGTGGTTGCGCTCGTGACATCAAAAAGACCACTTTTTTCAGAGCAGTCACACTCGGAAAAAAATTCTTTCGTCTGGCAAAAGAACCAGAGTTTTCAGCGGTCATCCACTCCAACCTTGTCCGATTTTGAGGCACCACGCTCGGCCACCGTCCGAGCCTTTTCACTCCCTCTCCTGTTATGGTGCCTCCCTATTAACCTCTAGGTGGTTGCGCTCGTGACATCAAAAAGACCACTTTTTTCAGAGCAGTCACACTCGGAAAAAATTTCTTTCGTCTGGCAAAAGAACCAGAGTTTTCAGCGGTCATCCACTCCAACCTTGTCCGATTTTGAGGCACCAGGCTCGGCCACCGTCCGAGCCTTTTCACTCCCTCTCCTGTTATGGTGCCTCCCTATTAACCTCTAGGTGGTTGCGCTCGTGACATCAAAAAGACCACTTTTTTCAGAGCAGTCACACTCGGGAAAAATTTCTTTCGTCTGGCAAAAGAACCAGAGTTATCAGCGGTCATCCACTCCAACCTTGTCCGACGTTGAGGCACCGATGTCGGCCAAGTTCTGAGCGTTCCACCGCCGAATGCCACTGGTCCTCAACACAGCGGACTTCCAATCCAACCTTGTCCGACTTTGAGGCACCGAAGTCGGCCTCAGCCCGAGCCTTCCCCCGCCGACCTCACTGGAGCCCGACATCCAGGGACCGGCGGAGGTCGCCCGCATGACCGCGGCAAAGTGTCTCAAAGTCGGGCACGACCGCTCGAGTCACCCGCCAACCCGGTCCGGGGCACCTCCAGGGACCGGCGGAGGTCGCCCGCATGACCGCGGCAAAGTGTCTCAAAGTCGGGCAGGACCGCTTGAGTCACCCGCCAACCCGGTCCGGGGCACCTCCAGGGACCGGCGGAGGTCGCCCGCATGACCGCGGCAAAGTGTCTCAAAGTCGGGCATGACCGCTTGAGTCACCCGCCAACCCGGTCCGGGGCACCTCCAGGGACCGGCGGAGGACGCCCGCATGACCGCGACAAAGTGTCTCAAAGTCGGGCATGACCGCTCGAGTCACCCGCCAACCCGGTCCGGGACACCTACAGGGACCGGCGGAGGTCGCCCGCATGACCGCGGCAAAGTGTCTCAAAGTCGGGCATGACCGCTTGAGTCACCCGCCAACCCGGTCCGGGGCACCTCCAGGGACCGGCGGAGGTCGCCCGCATGACCGCGGCAAAGTGTCTCAAAGTCGGGCATGACCGCTTGAGTCACCCGCCGACCCGGTCCGGGGAACCTCCAGGGACCGGCGGAGGACGCCCGCATGACCGCGACAAAGTGTCTCAAAGTCGGGCATGACCGCTCGAGTCACCCGCCAACCCGGTCCGGGGCACCTCCAGGGACCGGCGGAGGACGCCCGCATGACCGCGACAAAGTGTCTCAAAGTCGGGCACGACCGCTCGAGTCACCCGCCAACCCGGTCCGGGGCACCTCCAGGGACCGGCGGAGGACGCCCGCATGACCGCGACAAAGTGTCTCAAAGTCGGGCACGACCGTTCGAGTCACCCGCCAACCCGGTCCGGGGCACCTCCGGGGACCGGCGGAGGTCGCTCGCATGACCGCGACAAAGTGTCTCAAAGTCGGGCACGACCGCTCGAGTCACCCGCCAACCCGGTCCGGGGCACCTCCAGGGACCGGCGGAGGACGCCCGCATGACCGCGACAAAGTGTCTCAAAGTCGGGCATGACCGCTCGAGTCACCCGCCAACCCGGTCCGGGGCACCTCCAGGGACCGGCGGAGGAGGCCCGCATGACCGCGACAAAGTGTCTCAAAGTCGGGCATGACCGCTCGAGTCACCCGCCAACCCGGTCCGGGGCACCTCCGGGGACCGGCGGAGGACGCCCGCATGACCGCGACAAAGTGTCTCAAAGTCGGGCACGACCGCTCGAGTCACCCGCCAACCCGGTCCGGGGCACCTCCAGGGACCGGCGGAGGACGCCCGCATGACCGCGACAAAGTGTCTCAAAGTCGGGCACGACCGCTCGAGTCACCCGCCAACCCGGTCCGGGGCACCTCCAGGGACCGGCGGAGGACGCCCGCATGACCGCGGCAAAGTGTCTCAAAGTCGGGCATGACCGCTTGAGTCACCCGCCAACCCGGTCCGGGGCACCTCCGGGGACCGGCGGAGGACGCCCGCATGACCGCGACAAAGTGTCTCAAAGTCGGGCACGACCGCTCGAGTCACCCGCCAACCCGGTCCGGGGCACCTCCGGGGAGCAGTGGAGGTCGCTCGCATGACCGCGACAAAGTGTCTCAAAGTCGGGCATGACCGCTCGAGTCGCCCGCCATCCCGGTCCGGAGCTCAACACTTTGTCGTTTTTTCCACTCCCTCCCCATTAACCTCTAGGTGGTTGCGCTCGTGACATCAAAAAGACCACTTTTTGCAGAGCAGTCACACTCGGAAAAAATTCGTTTCGTCTGGCAAAAGAACCAGAGTTCTCAGCGGGCTTCCAGTCCAACCTTGTCCGATTTTGAGGCACCAGGCTCGGCCACAGTCCGAGCCCATTCACTCCCTCCCCTGTTGTACTCGCTCCCTATTAACCTCTAGGTGGTTGCGCTCGTGACATCAAAAAGACCACTTTTTGAGGAGCAGTCACACTTAGGAAAAATCCGTTTGCGCTCACACCATCCCTCCCCATTAACCTCTAGGTGGTTGCGCTCGTGACATCAAAAAGACCACTTTTTGAGGAGCAGTCACACTTAGGAAAAATCCGTTTGCGCTCACACCATCCCTCCCCATTAACCTCTAGGTGGTTGCGCTCGTGACATCAAAAAGACCACTTTTTGAGGAGCAGTCAGACACCGAGGTTTTCTGGATTTATGTCCGTTTTCCTGGTTCTCTGACTCGGGCACCTTGTGACCGACATCCCCCCCTTCCCTGGTTCTATTTTGCCGATACTTTGGTGAGTTTTCTACCCGCAAACCAAGCCCCCCAAGCCCGCCGCCTGGTGGGGGAGCATGCCGCCTGGCCCGGTTCTATTTTAGGTCACTTTGGTGAGTTTTCTACCCGCAAACCAAGCCCCCCAAGCCCGCCGCCTGGTGGGGGAAGAGGCCCCCTGGTCCCGGTTCTATTTTAGGACACTTTGGTGAGTTTTCTACCCGCAAACCAAGCCCCCCAAGCCCGCCGCCTGGTGGGGGAACATGCCCCCTGGTCCCGGTTCTATTTTAGGACACTTTGGTGAGTTTTCTACCCGCAAACCAAGCCCCCCAAGCCCGCCGCCTGGTGGGGGAACATGCCCCCTGGTCCCGGTTCTATTTTAGGACACTTTGGTGAGTTTTCTACCCGCAAACCAAGCCCCCCAAGCCCGCCGCCTGGTGGGGGAACATGCCCCCTGGTCCCGGTTCTATTTTAGGACACTTTGGTGAGTTTTCTACCCGCAAACCAAGCCCCCCAAGCCCGCCGCCTGGTGGGGGAACATGCCGCCTAGCCCGGTTCTATTTTAGGTCACTTTGGTGAGTTTTCTACCCGCAAACCAAGCCCCCCAAGCCCGCCGCCTGGTGGGGGAAGAGGCCCCCTGTTCCCGGTTCTATTTTAGGACACTTTGGTGAGTTTTCTACCCGCAAACCAAGCCCCCCAAGCCCGCCGCCTGGTGGGGGAACATGCCCCCTGGTCCTGGTTCTATTTTAGGACACTTTGGTGAGTTTTCTACCCGGAAACCAAGCCCCCCAAGCCCGCCACCTGGTGGGGGAAGAGGCCCCCTGGTCCCGGTTCTATTTTAGGACACTTTGGTGAGTTTTCTACCCACACTGCAGGTCCCCAAATGCCGCCATCTGGTGGGGGAACATGCCGCCTGCACCGGTTCTATTTTAAGTCACTTTGGTGAGTTTTCTGCCCACACTACGGGTCCCCAAATGCCGCCATCTGGTGGGGGAACATGCCGCCTGCACCGGTTCTATTTTAAGTCACTTTGGTGAGTTTTCTGCCCACACTACGGGTCCCCAAATGCCGCCATCTGGTGGGGGAACATGCCGCCTGCACCGGTTCTATTTTAAGTCACTTTGGTGAATTTTCTACCCACACTACGGGTCCCCAAATGCCGCCATCTGGTGGGGGAACATGCCGCCTGCACCGGTTCTATTTTAAGTCACTTTGGTGAGTTTTCTGCCCACACTACGGGTCCCCAAATGCCGCCATCTGGTGGGGGAACATGCCGCCTGCACCGGTTCTATTTTAAGTCACTTTGGTGAGTTTTCTGCCCACACTACGGGTCCCCAAATGCCGCCATCTGGTGGGGGAACATGCCGCCTGCACCGGTTCTATTTTAAGTCACTTTGGTGAGTTTTCTACCCACACTACGGGTCCCCAAATGCCGCCATCTGGTGGGGGAACATGCCGCCTGCACCGGTTCTATTTTAAGTCACTTTGGTGAGTTTTCTACCCACACTACGGGTCCCCAAATGCCGCCATCTGGTGGGGGAACATGCCGCCTGCACCGGTTCTATTTTAAGTCACTTTGGTGAGTTTTCTACCCACACTACGGGTCCCCAAATGCCGCCATCTGGTGGGGGAACATGCCGCCTGCACCGGTTCTATTTTAAGTCACTTTGGTGAGTTTTCTGCCCACACTACGGGTCCCCAAATGCCGCCACCTGGTGGGGGAACTGCCGCCTAGTCCCGGTTCTATTTTAGGTCACTTTTCTCACTTTCTGACCCACAAATAATGCCCCAAATGCCGCCGCCTGGTGGGGGGAACTGCCGCCTAGTCCCGGTTCTATTTTAGGTCACTTTTCTCACTTTCTGACCCACAAATAATGCCCCAAATGCCGCCGCCTGGTGGGGGGAACTGCCGCCTAGTCCCGGTTCTATTTTAGGTCACTTTTCTCACTTTCTGACCCACAAATAATGCCCCAAATGCCGCCGCCTGGTGGGGGGAACTGCCGCCTAGTCCCGGTTCTATTTTAGGTCACTTTTCTCACTTTCTGACCCACAAATAATGCCCCAAATGCCGCCGCCTGGTGGGGGGAACTGCCGCCTAGTCCCGGTTCTATTTTAGGTCACTTTTCTCACTTTCTGACCCACAAATAATGCCCCAAATGCCGCCGCCTGGTGGGGGGAACTGCCGCCTAGTCCCGGTTCTATTTTAGGTCACTTTTCTCACTTTCTGACCCACAAATAATGCCCCAAATGCCGCCGCCTGGTGGGGGGAACTGCCGCCTAGTCCCGGTTCTATTTTAGGTCACTTTTCTCACTTTCTGACCCACAAATAATGCCCCAAATGCCGCCGCCTGGTGGGGGGAACTGCCGCCTAGTCCCGGTTCTATTTTAGGTCACTTTTCTCACTTTCTGACCCACAAATAATGCCCCAAATGCCGCCGCCTGGTGGGGGGAACTGCCGCCTAGTCCCGGTTCTATTTTAGGTCACTTTTCTCACTTTCTGACCCACAAATAATGCCCCAAATGCCGCCGCCTGGTGGGGGGAACTGCCGCCTAGTCCCGGTTCTATTTTAGGTCACTTTTCTCACTTTCTGACCCACAAATAATGCCCCAAATGCCGCCGCCTGGTGGGGGGAACTGCCGCCTAGTCCCGGTTCTATTTTAGGTCACTTTTCTCACTTTCTGACCCACAAATAATGCCCCAAATGCCGCCGCCTGGTGGGGGGAACTGCCGCCTAGTCCCGGTTCTATTTTAGGTCACTTTTCTCACTTTCTGACCCACAAATAATGCCCCAAATGCCGCCGCCTGGTGGGGGGAACTGCCGCCTAGTCCCGGTTCTATTTTAGGTCACTTTTCTCACTTTCTGACCCACAAATAATGCCCCAAATGCCGCCGCCTGGTGGGGGGAACTGCCGCCTAGTCCCGGTTCTATTTTAGGTCACTTTTCTCACTTTCTGACCCACAAATAATGCCCCAAATGCCGCCGCCTGGTGGGGGGAACTGCCGCCTAGTCCCGGTTCTATTTTAGGTCACTTTTCTCACTTTCTGACCCACAAATAATGCCCCAAATGCCGCCGCCTGGTGGGGGGAACTGCCGCCTAGTCCCGGTTCTATTTTAGGTCACTTTTCTCACTTTCTGACCCACAAATAATGCCCCAAATGCCGCCGTACAGCACCCAGTATTCCCAGGCGGTCTCCCATCCAAGTACTAACTGGGCCCGACCCTGCTTGGCTTCCGAGATCAGACGAGATCGGGCTCATTCAGGGTGGTGTGGCCGTAAGCGAGGGAAGCGCTTGTGAAATGCCCCAAAGTGTTGAAAATGTTCCCCAGGCCCCTGGTTCCCCATCCCCGCAGGAGGAGGCTCCCCAGGCCCCCTGGTTCCCCATCCCCGCAGGAGGAGGCTCCCCAGGCCCCCTGGTGCAGGAGGAGGCTCCCCAGGCCCCTGGTTCCCCATCCCCGCAGGAGGAGGCTCCCCAGGCCCCCTGGTTCCCCATCCCCGCAGGAGGAGGCTCCCCAGGCCCCCTGGTGCAGGAGGAGGCTCCCCAGGCCCCTGGTTCCCCATCCCCGCAGGAGGAGGCTCCCCAGGCCCCCTGGTTCCCCATCCCCGCAGGAGGAGGCTCCCCAGGCCCCATGGTTCCCCATCACCGCAGGAGGAGGCTCCCCAGGCCCCCTGGTTCCCCATCCCCGCAGGAGGAGGCTCCCCAGGCCCCCTGGTGCAGGAGGAGGCTCCCCAGGCCCCCTGGTTCCCCATCCCCGCAGGAGGAGGCTCCCCAGGCCCCCTGGTTCTCCATGCCCGCAGGAGGAGGCTCCCCAGGCCCCTGGTTCCCCATGACCGCAGGAGGAGGCTCCCCAGGCCCCCTGGTTCTCCATCCCCGCAGGAGGAGGCTCCCCAGGCCCCCTGGTTCTCCATGCCCGCAGGAGGAGGCTCCCCAGGCCCCCTGGTTCTCCATCCCCGCAGGAGGAGGCTCCCCAGGCCCCCTGGTTCTCCATCCCCGCAGGAGGAGGCTCCCCAGGCCCCCATGTTCTCCATGCCCGCAGGAGGAGGCTCCCCAGGCCCCTTGGTTCTCCATCCCCGCAGGAGGAGGCTCCCCAGGCCCCTGGTTCTCCATCCCCGCAGGAGGAGGCTCCCCAGGCGCCCTGGTTCTCCATCCCCGCAGGAGGAGGCTCCCCAGGCCCCCTGGTTCTCCATGCCCGCAGGAGGAGGCTCCCCAGGCCCCCTGGTTCTCCATCACCGCAGGAGGAGGCTCCCCAGGCCCCCTGGTTCCCCATCCCCGCAGGAGGAGGCTCCCCAGGCCCCCTGGTTCTCCATGCCCGCAGGAGGAGGCTCCCCAGGCCCCCTGGTTCTCCATCCCCGCAGGAGGAGGCTCCCCAGGCCCCTGGTTCTCCATCCCCGCAGGAGGAGGCTCCCCAGGCCCCCTGGTTCTCCATCCCCGCAGGAGGAGGCTCCCCAGGCCCCCTGGTTCTCCATCCCCGCAGGAGGAGGCTCCCCAGGCCCCCTGGTTCTCCATGCCCGCAGGAGGAGGCTCCCCAGGCCCCCTGGTTGGGAGAGGGGGAAAAAGAGCAAAGTGTTTAAAAATGCCCCAAAGTGTTGAATAATGTTCCCCAGGCCCCTGGTTCCCCATCCCCGCAGGAGGAGGCTCCCCAGGCCCCCTGGTTGGGAGAGGGGGAAAAAGAGCAAAGTGTTTAAAAATGCCCCAAAGTGTTGAAAATGTTCCCCAGGCCCCTGGTTCCCCATCCCCGCAGGAGGAGGCTCCCAAGGCCCCCTGGTTGGGAGAGGGGGAAAAAGAGCAAAGTGTTTAAAAATGCCCCAAAGTGTTGAAAATGTTCCCCAGGCCCCTGGTTCCCCATCCCCGCAGGAGGAGGCTCCCCAGGCCCCCTGGTTGGGAGAGGGGGAAAAAGAGCAAAGTGTTTAAAAATGCCCCAAAGTGTTGAAAATGTTCCCCAGGCCCCTGGTTCCCCATCCCCGCAGGAGGAGGCTCCCCAGGCCCCCTGGTTGGGAGAGGGGGAAAAAGAGCAAAGTGTTTAAAAATGCCCCAAAGTGTTGAAAATGTTCCCCAGGCCCCTGGTTCCCCATCCCCGCAGGAGGAGGCTCCCAAGGCCCCCTGGTTGGGAGAGGGGGAAAAAGAGCAAAGTGTTTAAAAATGCCCCAAAGTGTTGAAAATGTTCCCCAGGCCCCTGGTTCCCCATCCCCGCAGGAGGAGGCTCCCCAGGCCCCCTGGTTGGGAGAGGGGGAAAAAGAGCAAAGTGTTTAAAAATGCCCCAAAGTGTTGAAAATGTTCCCCAGGCCCCTGGTTCCCCATCCCCGCAGGAGGAGGCTCCCCAGGCCCCCTGGTTGGGAGAGGGGGGAAAAAGACCAAAGTGTTTAAAAATGCCCCAAAGTGTTGAAAATGTTCCCCAGGCCCCTGGTTCCCCATCCCCGCAGGAGGAGGCTCCCCAGGCCCCCTGGTTGGGAGAGGGGGAAAAAGAGCAAAGTGTTTAAAAATGCCCCAAAGTGTTGAAAATGTTCCCCAGGCCCCTGGTTCCCCATCCCCGCAGGAGGAGGCTCCCCAGGCCCCCTGGTTGGGAGAGGGGGAAAAAGAGCAAAGTGTTTAAAAATGCCCCAAAGTGTTGAAAATGTTCCCCAGGCCCCTGGTTCCCCATCCCCGCAGGAGGAGGCTCCCCAGGCCCCCTGGTTGGG
>NW_028258562.1:537500-547500 GCF_982586985.1 Callionymus lyra
GAACCAGAGTTCTCCGCGGCCATCCACTCCAACCTTGTCCGACTTTGAGGCACCAGGCTCGGCCACCCTCCGAGCCCTTTCCTTCCCTCTCCTGTTATGGTGCCTCCCTATTAACCTCTAGGTGGTTGCGCTCGTGACATCAAAAAGACCACTTTTTGAGGAGCAGTCACACTCGGAAAAAATTTCTTTCGTCAGGCAAAAGAACCAGAGTTCTCCGCGGCCATCCACTCCAACCTTGTCCGACTTTGAGGCACCAGGCTCGGCCACCCTCCGAGCCTTTTCCTTCCCTCTCCTGTTATGGTGCCTCCCTATTAACCTCTAGGTGGTTGCGCTCGTGACATCAAAAAGACCACTTTTTGCAGAGCAGTCACACTCGGAAAAAATTTCTTTCGTCAGGCAAAAGAACCAGAGTTCTCCGCGGCCATCCACTCCAACCTTGTCCGATTTTGAGGCACCAGGCTCGGCCACCCTCCGAGCCCTTTCCTTCCCTCTCCTGTTATGGTGCCTCCCTATTAACCTCTAGGTGGTTGCGCTCGTGACATCAAAAAGACCACTTTTTGAGGAGCAGTCACACTCGGAAAAAATTTCTTTCGTCTGGCAAAAGAACCAGAGTTCTCCGCGGCCATCCACTCCAACCTTGTCCGATTTTGAGGCACCAGGCTCGGCCACCCTCCGAGCCTTTTCACTCCCTCTCCTGTTATGGTGCCTCCCTATTAACCTCTAGGTGGTTGCGCTCGTGACATCAAAAAGACCACTTTTTGCAGAGCAGTCAAACTCGGAAAAAATTTCTTTCGTCTGGCAAAAGAACCAGAGTTCTCCGCGTTCATCCACTCCAACCTTGTCCGATTTTGAGGCACCAGGCTCGGCCACCCTCCGAGCCTTTTCACTCCCTCTCCTGTTATGGTGCCTCCCTATTAACCTCTAGGTGGTTGCGCTCGTGACATCAAAAAGACCACTTTTTGCAGAGCAGTCACACTCGGAAAAAATTTCTTTCGTCAGGCAAAAGAACCAGAGTTCTCCGCGGCCATCCACTCCAACCTTGTCCGATTTTGAGGCACCAGGCTCGGCCACCCTCCGAGCCCTTTCCTTCCCTCTCCTGTTATGGTGCCTCCCTATTAACCTCTAGGTGGTTGCGCTCGTGACATCAAAAAGACCACTTTTTGCAGAGCAGTCACACTCGGAAAAAATTTCTTTCGTCAGGCAAAAGAACCAGAGTTCTCCGCGGCCATCCACTCCAACCTTGTCCGACTTTGAGGCACCAGGCTCGGCCACCCTCCGAGCCTTTTCCTTCCCTCTCCTGTTATGGTGCCTCCCTATTAACCTCTAGGTGGTTGCGCTCGTGACATCAAAAAGACCACTTTTTGCAGAGCAGTCACACTCGGAAAAAATTTCTTTCGTCTGGCAAAAGAACCAGAGTTCTCCGCGGCCATCCACTCCAACCTTGTCCGATTTTGAGGCACCAGGCTCGGCCACCCTCCGAGCCTTTTCACTCCCTCTCCTGTTATGGTGCCTCCCTATTAACCTCTAGGTGGTTGCGCTCGTGACATCAAAAAGACCACTTTTTGCAGAGCAGTCACACTCGGAAAAAATTTCTTTCGTCTGGCAAAAGAACCAGAGTTTTCAGCGGTCATCCACTCCAACCTTGTCCGATTTTGAGGCACCAGGCTCGGCCACCCTCCGAGCCTTTTCACTCCCTCTCCTGTTATGGTGCCTCCCTATTAACCTCTAGGTGGTTGCGCTCGTGACATCAAAAAGACCACTTTTTGCAGAGCAGTCACACTCGGAAAAAATTTCTTTCGTCAGGCAAAAGAACCAGAGTTTTCAGCGGTCATCCACTCCAACCTTGTCCGATTTTGAGGCACCAGGCTCGGCCACCCTCCGAGCCTTTTCACTCCCTCTCCTGTTATGGTGCCTCCCTATTAACCTCTAGGTGGTTGCGCTCGTGACATCAAAAAGACCACTTTTTGCAGAGCAGTCACACTCGGAAAAAATTTCTTTCGTCTGGCAAAAGAACCAGAGTTTTCAGCGGTCATCCACTCCAACCTTGTCCGATTTTGAGGCACCAGGCTCGGCCACCCTCCGAGCCTTTTCACTCCCTCTCCTGTTATGGTGCCTCCCTATTAACCTCTAGGTGGTTGCGCTCGTGACATCAAAAAGACCACTTTTTTCAGAGCAGTCACACTCGGGAAAAATTTCTTTCGTCTGGCAAAAGAACCAGAGTTTTCAGCGGTCATCCACTCCAACCTTGTCCGATTTTGAGGCACCAGGCTCGGCCACCCTCCGAGCCTTTTCACTCCCTCTCCTGTTATGGTGCCTCCCTATTAACCTCTAGGTGGTTGCGCTCGTGACATCAAAAAGACCACTTTTTGCAGAGCAGTCACACTCGGGAAAAATTTCTTTCGTCTGGCAAAAGAACCAGAGTTTTCAGCGGTCATCCACTCCAACCTTGTCCGATTTTGAGGCACCAGGCTCGGCCACCCTCCGAGCCTTTTCACTCCCTCTCCTGTTATGGTGCCTCCCTATTAACCTCTAGGTGGTTGCGCTCGTGACATCAAAAAGACCACTTTTTGCAGAGCAGTCACACTCGGGAAAAATGTCTTTCGTCTGGCAAAAGAACCAGAGTTTTCAGCGGTCATCCACTCCAACCTTGTCCGATTTTGAGGCACCAGGCTCGGCCACCCTCCGAGCCTTTTCACTCCCTCTCCTGTTATGGTGCCTCCCTATTAACCTCTAGGTGGTTGCGCTCGTGACATCAAAAAGACCACTTTTTGCAGAGCAGTCACACTCGGGAAAAATTTCTTTCGTCTGGCAAAAGAACCAGAGTTTTCAGCGGTCATCCACTCCAACCTTGTCCGATTTTGAGGCACCAGGCTCGGCCACCGTCCGAGCCTTTTCACTCCCTCTCCTGTTATGGTGCCTCCCTATTAACCTCTAGGTGGTTGCGCTCGTGACATCAAAAAGACCACTTTTTTCAGAGCAGTCACACTCGGGAAAAATTTCTTTCGTCTGGCAAAAGAACCAGAGTTATCAGCGGTCATCCACTCCAACCTTGTCCGACGTTGAGGCACCGATGTCGGCCAAGTTCTGAGCGTTCCACCGCCGAATGCCACTGGTCCTCAACACAGCGGACATCCAATCCAACCTTGTCCGACTTTGAGGCACCGAAGTCGGCCTCAGCCCGAGCCTTCCCCCGCCGACCTCACTGGAGCCCGCCATCCAGGGACCGGCGGAGGTCGCCCGCATGACCGCGGCAAAGTGTCTCAAAGTCGGGCACGACCGCTCGAGTCACCCGCCAACCCGGTCCGGGGCACCTCCAGGGACCGGCGGAGGACGCCCGCATGACCGCGACAAAGTGTCTCAAAGTCGGGCACGACCGCTCGAGTCACCCGCCAACCCGGTCCGGGGCACCTCCAGGGACCGGCGGAGGACGCCCGCATGACCGCGACAAAGTGTCTCAAAGTCGGGCATGACCGCTCGAGTCACCCGCCAACCCGGTCCGGGGCACCTCCATGGACCGGCGGAGGACGCCCGCATGACCGCGACAAAGTGTCTCAAAGTCGGGCACGACCGCTCGAGTCACCCGCCAACCCGGTCCGGGGCACCTCCAGGGACCGGCGGAGGACGCCCGCATGACCGCGACAAAGTGTCTCAAAGTCGGGCACGACCGCTCGAGTCACCCGCCAACCCGGTCCGGGGCACCTCCAGGGACCGGCGGAGGACGCCCGCATGACCGCGACAAAGTGTCTCAAAGTCGGTCATGACCGTTCGAGTCACCCGGCAACCCGGTCCGGGGCACCTCCAGGGACCGGCGGAGGAGGCCCGCATGACCGCGACAAAGTGTCTCAAAGTCGGGCACAACCGCTCGAGTCACCCGCCAACCCGGTCCGGGGCACCTCCAGGGACCGGCGGAGGACGCCCGCATGACCGCGACAAAGTGTCTCAAAGTCGGGCACGACCGCTCGAGTCACCCGCCAACCCGGTCCGGGGCACCTCCAGGGACCGGCGGAGGACGCCCGCATGACCGCGACAAAGTGTCTCAAAGTCGGGCATGACCGCTCGAGTCACCCGCCAACCCGGTCCGGGGCACCTCCAGGGACCGGCGGAGGACGCCCGCATGACCGCGACAAAGTGTCTCAAAGTCGGGCACGACCGCTCGAGTCACCCGCCAACCCGGTCCGGGGCACCTCCAGGGACCGGCGGAGGACGCCCGCATGACCGCGACAAAGTGTCTCAAAGTCGGGCACGACCGCTCGAGTCACCCGCCAACCCGGTCCGGGGCACCTCCAGGGACCGGCGGAGGACGGCCGCATGACCGCGACAAAGTGTCTCAAAGTCGGGCACGACCGCTCGAGTCACCCGCCAACCCGGTCCGGGGCACCTCCAGGGACCGGCGGAGGTCGCCCGCATGACCGCGACAAAGTGTCTCAAAGTCGGGCATGACCGCTCGAGTCACCCGCCAACCCGGTCCGGGGCACCTCCGGGGACCGGCGGAGGACGCCCGCATGACCGCGACAAAGTGTCTCAAAGTCGGGCAGGACCGCTCGAGTCACCCGCCAACCCGGTCCGGGGCACCTCCGGGGAGCAGTGGAGGTCGCTCGCATGACCGCGACAAAGTGTCTCAAAGTCGGGCATGACCGCTCGAGTCGCCCGCCATCCCGGTCCGGAGCTCAACACTTTGTCGTTTTTTCCACTCCCTCCCCATTAACCTCTAGGTGGTTGCGCTCGTGACATCAAAAAGACCACTTTTTGCAGAGCAGTCACACTCGGAAAAAATTCGTTTCGTCTGGCAAAAGAACCAGAGTTCTCAGCGGGCTTCCAGTCCAACCTTGTCCGATTTTGAGGCACCAGGCTCGGCCACAGTCCGAGCCCATTCACTCCCTCCCCTGTTGTACTCGCTCCCTATTAACCTCTAGGTGGTTGCGCTCGTGACATCAAAAAGACCACTTTTTGAGGAGCAGTCACACTTAGGAAAAATCCGTTTGCGCTCACACCATCCCTCCCCATTAACCTCTAGGTGGTTGCGCTCGTGACATCAAAAAGACCACTTTTTGAGGAGCAGTCACACTTAGGAAAAATCCGTTTGCGCTCACACCATCCCTCCCCATTAACCTCTAGGTGGTTGCGCTCGTGACATCAAAAAGACCACTTTTTGAGGAGCAGTCAGACACCGAGGTTTTCTGGATTTATGTCCGTTTTCCTGGTTCTCTGACTCGGGCACCTTGTGACCGACATCCCCCCCTTCCCTGGTTCTATTTTGCCGATACTTTGGTGAGTTTTCTACCCGCAAACCAAGCCCCCCAAGCCCGCCGCCTGGTGGGGGAGCATGCCGCCTGGCCCGGTTCTATTTTAGGTCACTTTGGTGAGTTTTCTACCCGCAAACCAAGCCCCCCAAGCCCGCCGCCTGGTGGGGGAAGAGGCCCCCTGGTCCCGGTTCTATTTTAGGACACTTTGGTGAGTTTTCTACCCGCAAACCAAGCCCCCCAAGCCCGCCGCCTGGTGGGGGAACATGCCCCCTGGTCCCGGTTCTATTTTAGGACACTTTGGTGAGTTTTCTACCCGCAAACCAAGCCCCCCAAGCCCGCCGCCTGGTGGGGGAACATGCCGCCTAGCCCGGTTCTATTTTAGGTCACTTTGGTGAGTTTTCTACCCGCAAACCAAGCCCCCCAAGCCCGCCGCCTGGTGGGGGAAGAGGCCCCCTGGTCCCGGTTCTATTTTAGGACACTTTGGTGAGTTTTCTACCCGCAAACCAAGCCCCCCAAGCCCGCCGCCTGGTGGGGGAACATGCCCCCTGGTCCCGGTTCTATTTTAGGACACTTTGGTGAGTTTTCTACCCGGAAACCAAGCCCCCCAAGCCCGCCACCTGGTGGGGGAAGAGGCCCCCTGGTCCCGGTTCTATTTTAGGACACTTTGGTGAGTTTTCTGCCCACACTACGGGTCCCCAAATGCCGCCATCTGGTGGGGGAACATGCCGCCTGCACCGGTTCTATTTTAAGTCACTTTGGTGAGTTTTCTGCCCACACTACGGGTCCCCAAATGCCGCCATCTGGTGGGGGAACATGCCGCCTGCACCGGTTCTATTTTAAGTCACTTTGGTGAGTTTTCTGCCCACACTACGGGTCCCCAAATGCCGCCATCTGGTGGGGGAACATGCCGCCTGCACCGGTTCTATTTTAAGTCACTTTGGTGAGTTTTCTGCCCACACTACGGGTCCCCAAATGCCGCCATCTGGTGGGGGAACATGCCGCCTGCACCGGTTCTATTTTAAGTCACTTTGGTGAGTTTTCTACCCACACTACGGGTCCCCAAATGCCGCCATCTGGTGGGGGAACATGCCGCCTGCACCGGTTCTATTTTAAGTCACTTTGGTGAGTTTTCTACCCACACTACGGGTCCCCAAATGCCGCCATCTGGTGGGGGAACATGCCGCCTGCACCGGTTCTATTTTAAGTCACTTTGGTGAGTTTTCTGCCCACACTACGGGTCCCCAAATGCCGCCATCTGGTGGGGGAACATGCCGCCTGCACCGGTTCTATTTTAAGTCACTTTGGTGAGTTTTCTGCCCACACTACGGGTCCCCAAATGCCGCCACCTGGTGGGGGAACTGCCGCCTAGTCCCGGTTCTATTTTAGGTCACTTTTCTCACTTTCTGACCCACAAATAATGCCCCAAATGCCGCCGCCTGGTGGGGGGAACTGCCGCCTAGTCCCGGTTCTATTTTAGGTCACTTTTCTCACTTTCTGACCCACAAATAATGCCCCAAATGCCGCCGCCTGGTGGGGGGAACTGCCGCCTAGTCCCGGTTCTATTTTAGGTCACTTTTCTCACTTTCTGACCCACAAATAATGCCCCAAATGCCGCCGCCTGGTGGGGGGAACTGCCGCCTAGTCCCGGTTCTATTTTAGGTCACTTTTCTCACTTTCTGACCCACAAATAATGCCCCAAATGCCGCCGCCTGGTGGGGGGAACTGCCGCCTAGTCCCGGTTCTATTTTAGGTCACTTTTCTCACTTTCTGACCCACAAATAATGCCCCAAATGCCGCCGCCTGGTGGGGGGAACTGCCGCCTAGTCCCGGTTCTATTTTAGGTCACTTTTCTCACTTTCTGACCCACAAATAATGCCCCAAATGCCGCCGCCTGGTGGGGGGAACTGCCGCCTAGTCCCGGTTCTATTTTAGGTCACTTTTCTCACTTTCTGACCCACAAATAATGCCCCAAATGCCGCCGCCTGGTGGGGGGAACTGCCGCCTAGTCCCGGTTCTATTTTAGGTCACTTTTCTCACTTTCTGACCCACAAATAATGCCCCAAATGCCGCCGCCTGGTGGGGGGAACTGCCGCCTAGTCCCGGTTCTATTTTAGGTCACTTTTCTCACTTTCTGACCCACAAATAATGCCCCAAATGCCGCCGCCTGGTGGGGGGAACTGCCGCCTAGTCCCGGTTCTATTTTAGGTCACTTTTCTCACTTTCTGACCCACAAATAATGCCCCAAATGCCGCCGCCTGGTGGGGGGAACTGCCGCCTAGTCCCGGTTCTATTTTAGGTCACTTTTCTCACTTTCTGACCCACAAATAATGCCCCAAATGCCGCCGCCTGGTGGGGGGAACTGCCGCCTAGTCCCGGTTCTATTTTAGGTCACTTTTCTCACTTTCTGACCCACAAATAATGCCCCAAATGCCGCCGCCTGGTGGGGGGAACTGCCGCCTAGTCCCGGTTCTATTTTAGGTCACTTTTCTCACTTTCTGACCCACAAATAATGCCCCAAATGCCGCCGCCTGGTGGGGGGAACTGCCGCCTAGTCCCGGTTCTATTTTAGGTCACTTTTCTCACTTTCTGACCCACAAATAATGCCCCAAATGCCGCCGCCTGGTGGGGGGAACTGCCGCCTAGTCCCGGTTCTATTTTAGGTCACTTTTCTCACTTTTCTACCCACAAATAATGGCAAAAAAAAATGCTTACAGCACCCAGTATTCCCAGGCGGTCTCCCATCCAAGTACTAACTGGGCCCGACCCTGCTTGGCTTCCGAGATCAGACGAGATCGGGCTCATTCAGGGTGGTGTGGCCGTAAGCGAGGGAAGCGCTTGTGAAATGCCCCAAAGTGTTGAAAATGTTCCCCAGGCCCCTGGTTCCCCATCCCCGCAGGAGGAGGCTCCCCAGGCCCCCTGGTTCCCCATCCCCGCAGGAGGAGGCTCCCCAGGCCCCCTGGTGCAGGAGGAGGCTCCCCAGGCCCCTGGTTCCCCATCCCCGCAGGAGGAGGCTCCCCAGGCCCCCTGGTTCCCGATCCCCGCAGGAGGAGGCTCCCCAGGCCCCATGGTTCCCCATCACCGCAGGAGGAGGCTCCCCAGGCCCCCTGGTTCCCGATCCCCGCAGGAGGAGGCTCCCCAGGCCCCATGGTTCCCCATCACCGCAGGAGGAGGCTCCCCAGGCCCCCTGGTTCCCCATCCCCGCAGGAGGAGGCTCCCCAGGCCCCCTGGTGCAGGAGGAGGCTCCCCAGGCCCCCTGGTTCCCCATCCCCGCAGGAGGAGGCTCCCCAGGCCCCCTGGTTCTCCATGCCCGCAGGAGGAGGCTCCCCAGGCCCCTGGTTCCCCATCCCCGCAGGAGGAGGCTCCCCAGGCCCCCTGGTTCTCCATGCCCGCAGGAGGAGGCTCCCCAGGCCCCCTGGTTCTCCATCCCCGCAGGAGGAGGCTCCCCAGGCCCCCTGGTTCTCCATCCCCGCAGGAGGAGGCTCCCCAGACCCCCATGTTCTCCATGCCCGCAGGAGGAGGCTCCCCAGGCCCCTTGGTTCTCCATCCCCGCAGGAGGAGGCTCCCCAGGCCCCTGGTTCTCCATCCCCGCAGGAGGAGGCTCCCCAGGCGCCCTGGTTCTCCATCCCCGCAGGAGGAGGCTCCCCAGGCCCCCTGGTTCTCCATGCCCGCAGGAGGAGGCTCCCCAGGCCCCCTGGTTCTCCATCCCCGCAGGAGGAGGCTCCCCAGGCCCCCTGGTTCCCCATCCCCGCAGGAGGAGGCTCCCCAGGCCCCCTGGTTCTCCATGCCCGCAGGAGGAGGCTCCCCAGGCCCCCTGGTTCTCCATGCCCGCAGGAGGAGGCTCCCCAGGCCCCCATGTTCTCCATGCCCGCAGGAGGAGGCTCCCCAGGCCCCTTGGTTCTCCATCCCCGCAGGAGGAGGCTCCCCAGGCCCCTGGTTCCCCATCCCCGCAGGAGGAGGCTCCCCAGGCCCCCTGGTTCTCCATGCCCGCAGGAGGAGGCTCCCCAGGCCCCCTGGTTCTCCATGCCCGCAGGAGGAGGCTCCCCAGGCCCCCTGGTTCTCCATCCCCGCAGGAGGAGGCTCCCCAGGCCCCTGGTTCTCCATGCCCGCAGGAGGAGTCCCCCCAGGCCCCCTGGTTCTCCATGACCGCAGGAGGAGGCTCCCCAGGCCCCCTGGTTCTCCATCCCCGCAGGAGGAGGCTCCCCAGGCCCCCTGGTTCCCCATCCCCGCAGGAGGAGGCTCCCCAGGCCCCCTGGTTCTCCATGCCCGCAGGAGGAGGCTCCCCAGGCCCCCTGGTTCCCCATCCCCGCAGGAGGAGGCTCCCCAGGCCCCTGGTTCTCCATCACCGCAGGAGGAGGCTCCCCAGGCCCCCTGGTTCTCCATCCCCGCAGGAGGAGGCTCCCCAGACCCCCATGTTCTCCATGCCCGCAGGAGGAGGCTCCCCAGGCCCCTTGGTTCTCCATCCCCGCAGGAGGAGGCTCCCCAGGCCCCTGGTTCTCCATCCCCGCAGGAGGAGGCTCCCCAGGCGCCCTGGTTCTCCATCCCCGCAGGAGGAGGCTCCCCAGGCCCCCTGGTTCTCCATGCCCGCAGGAGGAGGCTCCCCAGGCCCCCTGGTTCTCCATCCCCGCAGGAGGAGGCTCCCCAGGCCCCCTGGTTCCCCATCCCCGCAGGAGGAGGCTCCCCAGGCCCCCTGGTTCTCCATGCCCGCAGGAGGAGGCTCCCCAGGCCCCCTGGTTCTCCATGCCCGCAGGAGGAGGCTC